>NW_022988097.1:1397500-1607291 GCF_902827165.1 Trematomus bernacchii | reverse complement strand
GAGAGGAGAGGAGAGAGGAAATTAATCTAATCCGTATATTTGTGGCATTTAAAGAAGTGACTCTACCATGAAAGACATTTCAATGGATATAAATACATTTCCCTTTGTCACATATCTGCGTCTCATCTTCACATATCCTCCTAGTGTCTTTAGGTCTTTATTTGTGAATCAAATGAAGGAATGTATTTCATGCTACACCAAGGCTCATGAAATCTATATTCTGCAACATTCATGTGGTTATTCATTATTAGGATATAGTATATTTAAAGAACTTTCTCCCAGTTGCTTCCTGCCCTCTGAGGCTTGGATGGTGGAGGTACAGTGTGTGTTGAGGTTAGTAGACGTCTTTGTCACGTACTAGAAGAAACTCTGCTTGTGGAGAGGTCCCAGCAGCCTCCAGTTCTCCCCGTGCTCCACCAGGTTAAACACCCTGTAACCCAGCTCCAGATCCTTATTGTTCAGACACTGTCACAAGCACAGAGAGAGAGGCAGGTCAGTGGACCAACAGAGAAACACAATAACAAAAGGCGCGTTCACACCGCAGTAATTTTCCCACTTTAGTTCCGATATAGTTCCGAAATGTCGCGTTCACACCAAAAAGAGCCGGAACTAAAATTAGTTCATGAGAAGTCAGGGACTTTCGTGGGAGAAAAAGGTTCCTATTTCTGATTGGCTGGGCGGAATGCAAACCACGCCTCGTAAAACTCCCAAAAAGTTTTGTGAAGCTGCCATTTCATTATCCTCGCATTAGCATTATTAGCATTATTAGCATTATTAGCATTAGCCCAGCGCACAAATGCAGAGAGACTAACTTATGGCAACACAAAAAAAAAAGATGGGAGCGGTGGAGATGAGGAGGTGTCGGCGTTCTGGCGATTTACTCGGAAGGCTTCAGTAGAAGCTGCTGGGACTCCCAGCAGCTTCTACTGAAGCCAGTCCCCAACTCCGGGGACTGGCTTCAGTAGAAGCTGCTGGGAGTCCCAGCAGCTTCTACTGAAGCCAGTCCCCAACTCCGGGGACTTCTGGCCGGGGACTCCGGGTGGCAGTATACGCCGTGAAGTGGTTTGCGGCCTGCCAGTAAACCCAAAGCAGAAGAAGAAGAAGTGACGTCAGCGGCTTCATTTGCCTAATCCTCCCCCAGGGACTTATTCCGGTGTGAACGCGATCTGCTCTTTAGTTCATGAGCACTAAAGAGTTCTCATGAACTAAGTTCTGATGAACCTTTGTGGGAAAAGAACTGCGGTGTGAAAGTGCCTAAAGAATGGGGAGACAGTCATCTGCATGACTTGAAATGTAAGACTTTGTAAAACCGATGACAGTTTGTATGTAATCAATGAAACGCTATCATCCAAGAAAAAAAAAGGTTATAGTTTAAAAAAAACATGCTAGGATTAATCAAATTGGATTTAAAATAGAATCAAAATAAGAATGTTTGAATTATTCCAAGGGAAACAGTTTTAGAATGGAAGAAAAATAACTCAAATAGAATAAAGGACATTTATATATAGGTTAAAGTAAGATTGAGAAACACATATTTACATTCAATTATTTACAACAAAAAAAAGAAGTTAACGTCAAATGTTATTTATATAAACAGTATTTGTATTCTTTTTCATTTGAAAGCAGAAGGAGTTATTCATATGTGAACAGTTCCCCTTGTGTAACACTTAAAGAATGCAGATCAATAAATAGCTTGATGGAAAAATAGGGTCGCAATTTAAAAAGAAAAACTTTGGATAAAGAAATTTTTTAGAAATAATTTAATAAAAAATACTTACTATTTTCATTGCGGTGGAGAAGAATAGAACTGGGAACAACAAATATCAGTAATCAGTATACATCTAAATATGGAAAGTGAAAAATGTATCCATATTTATGTGAGAAAAATGTATCGGTTTATCCTTTTTAGTCAGCATTTCTTCCTCACTTGCATATACATTACAAACCAAATAAGGACCAATTCGACACATGCACCCCAACATACCATCATCGGGGTCCTGGCAGGTGAAGCTTGTTCCCTCCAGCTCTGACATCACTTCCTGTAGAATGTCTGTGCTGACCGCGCCAGAGGAGGAGGCTGGAGAGGAAAGACAAAAGCAATGGATGATTTTTTTGATTGGACTTTTGATTGTTGCAAAACATTAAGATCTGTGGCAAACACACAGTTATGAAACGACGTGTTTCTTTCTATCGTCAGAAGTCAAAAGCTAACGTTAAGCTATAAACAAAGTACATTGTAGTAAGAGGACTTCATTTCCCCAACGCTAAGCTCAAGGTTGGGCATGATAACGTTTACTGCTCTCATTTCACTTGTTAGCAACCTCCACGTTTAGGACACATGGAAGCTTCGGACCAAACAAATGCTAACTCATTCCCAGGTTTTAAGATGAATTCCTGCACCACTCTATAGTGACAGACACACAAGTCTGTCCTGGTAATGTGAGTGTGTGAAGGAACATCGCTCTCACCTGCTTTGGAGAAGGCGTTCAGGATGTGGTCGTAGGAGGCCAGGCTGGGAGCTGAACACACAGAAACATTTTTTAACTGAAAACTATTATGGTTTTACGATTGTACCTCTCTGTGTGTGTGTGTGTGTGTGTGTGTGTGTGTGTGTGATGTGTGTGTGTGTGTGTGTGTGTGTGTGTGTGTGTGTGTGTGTGTGTGTGTGTGTGTGTGTGTGTGTGTGTGTGTGTGTGTGTGTGTGTGTGTGTGTGTGTGTGTGTGTGTGTGTGTGTGTGTGTGTGTGTGTGTGGTGTGTGTGTGTGCGTGCTGTGTGTGTTTACCTATCCCCATGGCCTTCATCTCGTTCAGAGTGTGTATGGCTTGTGTTTTGGCCAGAGAGCCGCAGCGCCTCAGAGCTTTCAGGACGCTGTTGAAGGTGGAGAGGTTGGGCTGGACTTTCTGCTGACTCATCTGATTCAGCAGCTCCTGCAGTGGGAAAAGAACAAGTGGATTCTTAACAATATGTGCCACATGAGTGACTTTCACTGCCACAAAGGGCTGAAAGGGATTTCAACATATATGGAGCCCCAAGGTGTATTCAGTCAAATAGTATGAGTACTTTATGAATAGAATGTGTGAAAAACATATGGGAAACAATCATTTTTGAAATTATTTAAGAAACGATTATATCATTTTAAAATGTTATTCTATCACTGTTATTTGCTTGAATATTTTATTTTATTTATTTCAAAATGCGCTTTAAAAAATGTTTTTATTTCATATGAAATAGAATAAGAGTAGTAAAAGAGTACTTCATAAAATGTGATTTACACTTTTTTATTATACTCCATTTATTATTATGAACATTCTTTTCATTATATCTTAATTATATATGTTGTGCATTTTGGTGCTATTTACCATTATTTTGGAAAATTCTTACAGTTTTTGGTAGAGCCAGATTCTACTTCATAGGGAATGGCACAGGGATGATAACATTTGAACTTCCTAAATCATTTATTGTTATTATGGGTATTTATTTCATAACATATATATTTGTATTATTATTATTATTATTATTATAATGAATTATTCTTTTAACATTTAATTATTTTACATTTTGGGGATCTAACCACTATTTATCTGAAAGTGTAGATCTCTTGAACATGAGGTCTGATGATATGCTGATAAGAAGACAGTCTTACAGCGAAGAGGCCCCATCTCTCGTGGTATTTGTCTCTGACGTCTGGAGCTGCGGTCAGCAGAGCGTTGAAGATGTGGACGTCAGCTGAAACACAAAGTTTCGTTTTGAGTCTTCTACTTCCAGAGCAGAACTTCCACAGGTTACCTGCAGACTCACTGAGACTACTAATGCTATCGTTTGCCATCGTCTCATGGTACGGTCAAGTAAAACACTTAACCCGACAGCAAGACACAATATCATAACCAACACAAACAAACATTTCAAAAATACACGACTACAACACAGACCTTTAACTGCCTGTTGAAATGAAAATAGATGGTTGAATCACTACATTTAAAAATGGTTGTAGAAGTTATTGAGCCTGTATTTAAATTGCCTGCATACAGTACTTTGTATAAGCCAGAGGTTTAAAGTAAAAAGGGAAAAATATACCAATGACCTACCATGTCCAACATTAACCCTATTACACTTTGCAATATGGACAATACTTAGGGTGTATCAAATACTCATCATTATCTTTATTTATACTAATAGAACATTATACATATTGTAATTGGAAAATGGTATTGTTGTTGGTATATATTGTAGTACAATGTGCCAATTTTTACTTGAAGTTCCTATGCTTATATCCATATTTTGATTTATTTAAAATGTCCGATAATTAGAGTACTCAGATTCTCATGAGGATTCAACCTGCAGTTTCTTTCAAATTGTGTTTGTATAGAAATAAAAGCCATTTCCTCTTCCTGTGTTCCCACTCACCGGTCAGTCTGTTGTTGAGCAGGTCTGTGTAAATGCTGAAGGCCTTTGCGTGGGCTCCGTGCTGGAAAGAGACACAAACATATTATATTTCATCTAGATGCAACCAAAATGGCCCCCCTGTTTCAGACCCCCCCCTGCAGTGAGGGTCCGTACCTTGACCATGCCTCTGATCAGAGCCGAGTAGCAGCGTGTGTCTCTCTCTGGCAGCAGGTTGAAGATCCGCTCTGCGTTGTTGTTCTCCTTCCAGCTGGACTTCATGATGTCTGAGGCCCGGCGCGGCCTCCCCAGGCCCTGCCTCCCCAGGCCCTGCTTCCCCAGACCCTGCTTCCCCAGGCCCTGCCTCACCTCCTCCCCAGGCTCCTCCTGACACACAGAGGGAAATACACACACTGTAGATTTAATACCATGTCTGAAGTTGTTGGGAAAATACTGAATGTCCTCTTCCAATATCAGAGTACACATGCTAACAAAGGTATCCCAACTGTAGCTGTGAACATGACAGGATGTATGATTACCTAGAAGAGCATCAGGACTGTTTTAGGCATATGATAGCTATGTGATTAACATGATGATTCAGCCTCTATGGAGATAGACATATGACAAGCATGATCATTTCTGACGTGGAGCTAATCTAAACTAAACATTGAATACTGCTTTCTATTCCTCCATCTTGTGACTGTGTAACTCCCTCTCTTGGATATCAGCATGTGAAGGACTCTGTTCAGGAACTAGTTGATGCTCTGTGTGTGATGACTACTTCCATTCTGGAGAGGATCACAAATACATGGATCCTGAGATTGAAGCTCAAGCCGGGGACGAGTGAGTTTTCTAACAGAAGTCTACAGCTAAAAGGTGACAGATTTGACTTTTTGTTGACATATATGAATAAAAAAGGGTTAAATATAAAGAAATACTTAATATTGCGTGTTTAATGCTTACATTAAATCAGAATACCTTTATTCGTCCCACAGAGGGGGAATGTACATACAATCATTTCTTATATGTTATTCCACCAACCATCTATCTATTAATGTATCCACCCACCCTCATCCATTTATTTAATCACTCAGAACATGCATTTCAAATGTTTTGAATCATTTATTTACTCCATACATTCTTTTTTATACGTTAATTAATTAAAATGTTTTTTTCTAAATAACGATGGCAATCTTGGGGCATTATAAACAAGATGTATTTAGAATTTGTTATTTTTATTGAACAGTGTAGAAAAAACGAATTGCAGTAAGTTTGATAATCAATAATAGTTTGGATCTTTTAAAAAATACAAACAAAATCAAAACGGCCAACTTGTGGTTCTGTTGTGACTATTTGTATATGTACTGTATTTTGTGTTTCACTTAACTCATTATTTATTGGAATTAGATCAAAACAACAATGGAGAAATGATTGGCAGGTAATTGATAATGGAAATAATTGTAGTTTCTTTGAAATCCCTCCTCAGGTTTGTATCAGCGATGACTCACCATGTCCTCTGACTGCGCCCCCCCCTCCTCCACAGGGTCTTTGTCACAGTACAGACAGATCAGGTCCAACAGGTCATAGGTAGTTTCCATAGAGACCGCTGTGCCTAGAAGAATTGAATCAAAAAAATAGATGTAGCAACATCCCTGAAAAAGAGAATGTGTGTCTTTGTCTGTGTGTGTGTGCGTGTTCTCACCAGACTGCAGGAGTTGGTCGTACATTTCAACAGCAGCTGTAACTTTCCTCAGGCTGACTCGTTCCTTCAGCGCCTCCTCACTCACATCCTCCAGGAGCAGTGACACCGTCTCTGGCATCAGACACTACACACACACACACACACACACACACACACACACACACACACACACACACACGGTGCTGAGAAATTCCCACTGCACTTTAAATCAACTCTATTTATATAGGAAAGCAGTGCAGTGACTAACTCTTTGCTTATTCAAGTAAGGATTCCTGTCAAAACCCCCTAAAAAGTATGCTCCATACATCCACAGTGGAAGATTAAACAGTGATGGCCAAAAAGAGTGGTGCAGGAATTAGTCCTAAACCCGGAAATGTAGTTAGCATTTTAGTTCTTCTGGTTCCCTCGTCGAGCATTCAACGTTTTTGGTTAGAAGCCTAAAATAAGGTGTGTGGTTAACACAAGATAAGGTTTTCACAGTTTGATATCAAATCCGTCAGTAAATACCCCTCATGAATGTCTGAAGCTGCTATGTGTCATAAAGACAGCGGTTGCTAGGGGACTAAATGGCTACTACTACTAAACATCATCATGCTGGACCATTAGCCCGCTTTAGCCTAGCGGTGGTGACGTGGCGCCATGTGGCCGTGATGTAATTAGTTCATAGCCTAATGTTAGCTTTTTGCTTCCTGCTATTGCATTTATGCTTTAACTCTTATACAAGTGGTGTTAATATGTGGAGATGATCCTGTTGAACAAAATGTGGAAGTATCATAAATTTGTGTTTGCCACAGAAATTCCAAAATCTAATGGAACTGCTATGCTAATGTCTCTGTCGGCCTACAAAATGCGTCTTTACTCCAACAATCTGCAAATGTGTGTGTGTGTGTGTGTGTGTGTGTGTGTGTGTGTGTGTGTGTGTGGGTGTGTGTGTGTGTGTGTGTGTGTGTGTGTGTGTGTGTGTGTGTGTGTGGTGTGTGTGTGTGTGTGTGTGTGTGTGTGTGTGCTTACCGGTATATGTGGTTCAGCGAAGTCTGTGGTGAAATACTTGGGATTATTGTTGATAAAGAATTTGGCTGCAGATTTGCCAGACTCCTTAGAGAGAGAGCACAACTTCTGCAGGGAGACACAACGACACAGGCTCAGTTACAAAACATATATTACAAATATTTATATTACAGCAACATACATACAACAGCAATCTCTTTTGTTGCTCAAATCCAAATGTACTGCCATTCCAAAATGACCACCATTAAGCAGAGATAGAAGAAGTACTGATGTTTTACATTAGTGAAACTAGCAATACTACAGTATAGCAATACTCGGTTACAAGCTTAAGTCATGCATTAAAAATTGTTCTCAAGAAAAAGTACAAAAGGATTAGTATTCAAATGTACCAAAAAGTAAATGTAGTCATTACGCAGTATTTCAAAATCAAACACATTAAATATTTGTATCATAATTATTCATGCATTAGTGTGTTCATCACTTCAATGTTGCAGCTTATAAAGTAAATGTGGGGTGGTCCAAATTATAATAAATGTAATAATAATTTGATTTATACTGCATGTCATACTACTGACTGTAATCTGCTAAATAAATGTAGTGAAGTAAAAGTATGAAGTAGCTTAAAGTGAAAATACTCAAGTGAAATATACTTGAGTAAATGTACTTAGTTACATTACACCACTGTTGTTGTTGTAGATACTAATACATTAAGTTGCCTTCAACAACCCATAGGTCCCGATATGAGGGGATAAAAATGACAAATGGGATGTCGTGTTTTTTTGACGTACAAACTCATTAACTGTCCTGGGCGAGAGGAAAGGATCATCCTGGAAGTTGTGGGGATATGCTGTAGGATCCTAGAAACAGAAACAATTATAATATATGAACAAACAGGCACACAGACAGATAAACTAGCAAACTGTTTCAGTGAAAGTTCATCAGATGAAGCTCTCACCCTGCCAACAGTGGAAGACAGAGCCTCCAGCACCGCCTCTTTGCTCCTGTTCAATGACAAAGGACACATTAGTCTGGCATAAAGACACCTGATGCAAATGTAAAATACAAATACTGACTTGATTTACAAGCGTATGTAAATGGGCCTTTAAGCATATGGACACTTACCATGTTTTCTTCCTGGGGATGACGATAGTATCTGTAGGTTCTGCAACAATATTGGGAAAAAGGTGTGATTGAGTGTAATGTCACCAATATATTACAACAAATTATAAGTAATGCTTTGATGTAGAACAAAACTAACAGACATTTATTCAACATCTAAACATTTTCCTATAACTCAAATTTTCCAATTTAAAGGATCAGTTCTTCTTCTTTACCTGCTGCTGACAATGGAAATCTTTAAAAATGGGACATGAATTTGTAGTTTGTTCCTTTTGGCAAAACGTTTTCCCTAAAAAAGTAATATTTAAAATCGAACATCACTCGAAGATTAGTGCATTTTGACAGATTTAAATTCCAGCTGCAGATTAGAGCACATTGCTCTAGAAGTTACATGTAGGGCTGCAGGATTGTATAAACTCAAATAAACTGCATGATGAACTTTAAATAAACATGTCACCCTGTGCTAAAGTTAGGGTTATGTTTCTGAAAAATGAACAGAGGAATAACCCATATCCAACATATATTCGTTACTAGGCAAAAGTTCATCCGTCTGATGAATGTTTTCATGTTTTTCACAATATAAAAAACATAGCCATCCATATCCGGTTAGCAGAGGTGGACAAAGTAATTATACTTTTTACTTGAGTAAAAGTAGAAATACACCAGTCTCGGAATACTCTCTTACCAGTAAAAGTCCTGCATACAAAATCTTACTTGAGTAAAAGTACAAAAGTATTGGCATCAAAATATACTTAGAGTACCAAAAAGTAATGTCCCATTTTAGAATCATTACATTTCGGTATAATGATTATTGAAGCATTAATGTGTTCATCACAGCTGTTAAAGGTGGAGCTTATATAAATACTTTATATACTGCTGCTCGATATCTTAACCTATCATTTTATATCATAGTTAATTTATTATAATATCTATTTGTTAAATAAATGTAGTTGAGTAAAAACTACAATATTGGCTTCCAAAATGTAGTGGAGTAGAAGAAAAAAATAAGCATAACATGGAAATACTTAAGGAAACTACAAGTTCACCAAAATCTTAGATAGGTGCAGTACTTTTAGCCGGTATTTGCACATCTGTACACAAGCAACCTCTTATCCAATTTCCATAACAATACTGCACATATTTTATTTCAGTTTATTTTTATTATTCTAAGTACTTGGCAATAGTATACTGCACGTAGTTTCATTTTTGTACATCCAGATTACATGTAAATAATTGTACTATATCCTAACATATAATAGTTTAAATTATTCTGATTTTATTCGTTGGTTGTTATCTTACTTTTTATCTTCTTTAACTGTGTTTATGTATGCACCTTGAATACCAAGGCAAATCCCTCATATGTGTAAACCTCCTTGGCAATAAACCAGTTCTATTTCGTATATGGCTTCGCCCTCTAAGGCTATCGCTATTGGGTAATCCCCCTGCACACCCGCGCAGCACTGAAACACTTGTAGTCCACGCCCACCCGCAAGGTGGGCCCCACCCTCGGGCTCCCTTCTGGTATAAATAGGAAGGAGGCCCGACAATCTGCTCCCTCTTTTCTTCAGCACGCGTACGCGGCTCTAAACCAGCAGCTAGGCATGCACCCACTGTGCCCGTCTCCCCTCGGGCGACAGGAAGCGAAGAGCGGACGCTCTCGCTGCTGCGGCCGAGGAGGACGATTGGCCCGTCCAGGCTTACGAGCCCGTGGACGGGGGCCTCGTGTCCCTGGAGCCGAGTGCTGGGCAGGAGTCGGACGACTCCTACCCCGCCTCCCTCCACGGTTCCTTCGGTTCTCCCCTCCCTCCTCTCCCCCGGACAGGGGAGACAGAGTCGGAGCAGGGTGCTAGCTTGGCGGCCGAACATGCAGTCCCCTTCTCCGTCACCACAGCGCTACCGGCGATAGGTGGCATCCTAGGGGAACTGCCGGAGATTAGGGATGTCCCGATCACCTTTTTTTGCTCCCGATCCGATTCCGATCATTTGATTTTGACAATCTGCCGATACCGATTTTTCCCGATCCGATCTTTATGCAATGCATTAAGAGGAAAAAAAAGGTAACGATAACGGCTGGTCATCCAACGCGATGAATTCAGCTATCTTGGCTGTTATTTTTTTGGCCTTTTCACTGTTCTGGGGTAGTTTCTCTTTCCTTTTAAAAGTCTCTGAAAGTGTCGGTTGTTTCAGTGCCGTTACCTGAGTGGCCGCTGTGTACTCGTCGTGTTGTTGTTGGTGGTGGTGTTTGTATTAGATTGGTCATGTTGAACGTAGCTCTGTTCTTTCCACCACGCGGAACCTCCGCCTTGCAAACATTGCATCTGGCTGTTACACTGCCTTCGCTGTCAATTTTATAATACTTCCAAACTCCTGACATTTTCTCTGTCCCGAGTCACCAGCTGAACGTAGCCTCTTGTTAGCTTACTGCTACTATTAGACACTGCGCCCACTCTGTTGCCAGATTTGAGAGAAATAAGCAACCAGGTCTATGAAAACAAGCCCAAAAGAAGCAACACATACATGATGTTGTGTAATTTTAAACCAAAACTAAGGCCTCAGGATGACTTTAAGACGTGAACATGGTCATTTTTGTTTTGTAACATTAAATAAAATGTATAAAAATATTTTATAAAAAAAAAAAAAAAAAAAAAAAAAAAAAAAAAAAATCCGATCCCCGATTTTTTTCTCCCGATTCCGATCTTTTGAAAATCACGTGATCTGCTCCGATCCCCGATCACGTGATCGGATCGGGACATCCCTACCGGAGATCATACGCAAGGCGGCCGCCTGCAGAGATCTCCCCGTTCCCCTAGCTCAGGAGGGGTGTGCGGCGAACCCGAGGACCCTGAAGGCTCCGGTGGCCACATTTGTTCCCCTCACCAAGGTGGAGGGGTTCACAGATGCTGGTTTCCCAGCCACCCCTTCTCTGGAGCCGAGTCTGATGGCGTTTTTTGGGGTAAGACAGGCCAACATGATGGCCGGACGGCGCCCTACGTTGACCGCCCCCAGAGACCAGTATGTCGTCCACCAGGCCGACCGGGGTGCACCAGTGTGCCTTTCAGGCGTCGGCGGCGGCGAATAACATCGCGCTGCTCTCCAACTCGTGGTGACGCTGGTAGAGTGGTCCACCACCTTGGCCGCTGACGAGGCAGAGGAGATCAGCAAGGCGGCCAGCACGGCGCTCACTCTGTGCGTGTCCGTCGCTGTCTCCCAGGCGAGGATTGCCGCGTGGGTGACACAGATCCAGCGCCACCTCTGGCTGAAGCAGGCGTCCGTTACGGAGACGGCCAGAAAAGTGCTGCTGGACGCTCCAATCACGTGGCGTGGCTCATCGCCATGACGACCACAACACATCTTGAGCATGTGCGCCCGCTCTCAGAGTGGCAGCACATGTGTCTGATGGACAGATGGATGAGCAGGCTGATCAAGCAGAGGGTACACCCTGCAGTTCGCCTCTTCCCCCCCCCACAGTTCAATGGGATACAGGAAACACTCCTGTCATCCCGGAACAGTATCTTGCGCTCGATTCAGAGCTGCAGGAACTCCTGTTGAAAGAGGCTATTTCCAGGGTTCCTCAAAGGGAGGAAAATCAGGGGGTTTTACTCCCGTTACTTTTCTAATCCCATTTCTTCAAAGTGTGTATAAGGCTGGAGCCACTACACAGAGGAGGGATGAGAGTGTGGTTTTATCTGGACGACCTGCTATTGCTGGCTCGCTCCAGGGAGGAAGTCGCTTTACAGACGTTACATCTCGTATCGCATCTGTCAAAGCCTGGGTTTCAGAATGAATTGGAAGAAGAGCTGTCCTCTTCCCTCTCAGACAATCATTTATCTGGGAGTGGAATTAAACTCAGCCAGCAGGAGAGCGTAGCTCTCGCGGCAGCGAGTGGAGAAACTGACAGCCCTCCTCCGGCGTGTCACAACCCGCACAGCCCTCTCCGTCATGCAGCTGCTCGGCGTTGACGTCAGCTGGTCACGTGGCGATCCCCCTGGGTGTCTTCCAACAGGGGGAGACTCCAGAGGTGGTTCATTTGCTGCAGAAGCCTGCTGTTTTTAACCTATTGGTTTATAAACTGCAGAGTCCCAGAATGCTGACGATCAAACAGGTGCTGGAATGTGTTCACCAGGACGACTGGTTCACTTCCATAGACCTGAAGCATGCACGTATACTTCCATGTACCCATCATCCAGAAACACAGGAAATCCCTGCGTTTCTCATTTCAGGGAATATCAGACCAGACAATCGTCTGCCGTTCAGATATTCCCTGGCTCCTCGCACATTTTCAAGGTGTGTAGAGAAGGCTGGAGCCACTACACAGAGGAGGGATGAGAGTGTGGTTTTATCTGGACGACCTGCTATTGCGGGCTCGCTCCAGGGAGGAAGTTGCTTACAGACGTTACATCTCGTATCGCATCTGTCAAAGCCTGGGTTTTTTCATACATTGGAAGAAGATCTGTCCTCTTCCCTCCCAGACAATCATTTATCTGGGAGTGGAATTAAACTCAGCCAGCATGAGAGCGCGGCTCTCGCGGTTCTCGCGGCAGAGAGTGTAGAAACTGACAGCTCTCCTCCGGCGTGTCACATCCCGCAGCGTGGTGACAGCCCTCTCCGTGATACAGCTGCTCAGCATAACGTCAGCTGGTCACGTGGTGATCCCCCTGGGTCTCCCCCACAGGAGGAGACTCCAGAGGTGGTTCATTCGCCTGGGCATCAACCCCGTGCGTCAGAGGTAAATGTGCTGGGGCTGCTCTCCGTTTTGGGAAGTATTCCAGCACTTCGCCCCGTTGCTGTACAATCAAACATGTGTTGGTTCGCACAGACAACAGGCCACGGCAGCCTACCACAATCGCCAGGGAGGAGTACGATCTGCGCAGCTTCTGAACGCAGCCAGGCGACTGCTGTTCTGGGCGCGCACACACACGTTGCTCTCCATCAGAGCAATGTATATTCCCGGCGAATTGAACAGAGGGCCTTGCAGAGCGCAGGATCACCCCCCTCTGGGGGTAGACGCGTTTGCACATCGGCCGTGGCCTAGGGTGCTGTTATACGGTTTTTCCCACCAGTTCCGCTGACCCCTCGGTTCCCGGACTGAGTGCGGGAGAAGCGGCTATCAGCGGTCCTGATAGCCCCGGAGTGTCCTGGTTTCCATGCCTACAGCGTACGCTGTCAGGCAGACCGTGGGAGACTCAGACCTGTGTCACGCACACTGGCGGGTCACGCGCACTGGCGCCTCAATGGGATTTGGCTTTGGTGTTACGCGCACTAAGCAAAGCCCCATTTGAACCTTTAGATCAGGTTCCCCTTAAACTGTTATCAGCCAAAGCAGTATTACTTTTGGCTCTATCAGCGAAAAGGGTGAGTGATTTGTCTGCTCTCTCTGTGGCTCCGTCATGTCTCCGGATCCAAGGAGATGGCAGCTCAGCTGTTTTACGCCCTAACCCGGCTTTTATGCCAAAGGTCATCATGAGCTCTTTTAGATCAAGAGTGATCACCTTGGATGGCTTATTTCCTCCCCCTCACAGGTCGGAGGAGGAAGCCACATCTCATCTCCTCTGTCCCTGCTTTGCGCCGTTCCCAGCGCCTGGTTGTGCATTACAGAGAGCGCTCATTCGGGCAGCCTCTGTCTGCACAACGGCTGTCACACTGGCTGTGTGAGGCTGTGTCGCAGGCATATGTCTCCTCTGGGGTGGATCCCCCGGAGAACATCAGTGCGCACTCCACCAGAGGAATTTCCTCCTCCACGGCTTTGCACGGAGGAATGTCGGTGGAAGACATTGCAGAGAGCTGCCCTTGTTCCCCCCTTTTGTTTATCGCTGGACAAAGTGTGACCTTAGTCTCTACTTTTTCACAGCGGCAGGTATGTATTGTTCCCAGCCTTCGTCCCCTCATGGAAAATATTCATGTTATGCTATATTCCAGGGACTGTGATGCACCATTCGCATGGCGCAATAGGCATGGGTTATTATCTGAGCAGGTGTGTCTGTGCTTCTAGTACCGGGCGGACCCAGTGGGGCGCAGACTACATCTTGCTTCGCCCTTAACCCAATAGCGATAGCCTTAGAGGGCGAAGCCATATACGAAATAGAACTGAAGTTACCTACTGTAACTCCAGCTTCTATGAGTATAGGCGTAGCCCTCTAAGTTCTGGGCCCCACTGGCTCCACGAATAGCTTAAGAAAAGTTGTTTTGTGTGGGAGCAGATTGTCGGGCCTCCTTCCTATTTATACCGGAAAGGAGCCCGAGGGTGGGGCCCACCTTGCCTGGTGGGCGTGGACTACAAGTGTTTCAGTGCTGCACGGGTGCGCAGGGGGATTACCCAATAGCGATAGCCTTAGAGGGCTACGCCAATAGTCATAGAAGCTGGAGTTACAGTAGGTAACTTCAGTTTCTGATTCTGATTGAGTAAATGTACTTCAATACGTTACACCACTGCCTGTTGGTTAGTTGTAAACGGAAGCATTAACACTGATACAATTTTACTCAAGGATTATGACTCCTACATTGAAAGCATTTTATAACGAGCCCTTGACAAAAAGATGACAACATATTGAAGCAGTTACGATTTCCTTACACTGATATTGTCTGTAGTGACAGTGTATCAATCATGACCAAAATCTTAATCCAAAAATTACCTTTATTAGCTTCTGCGGCTTGTTGTCGCAGAGCTGAAGTCCAACCAAAATTCCTGGGAAAAAACAAACATATTAAGTAAAAGAAGTTACACTTTGGGTATGTTATCTTTACTTTTAACATCCCCTGATCAGTTTTCATGCACATTTTACGCAGCGCACTCAATCTAAAAACGGATATTGTACATATTTGTTGTCCCTAGTAATTTTTCATTTTGTACTTTTTTTATAATTGTATTCTGTTTTTGACTATTGCAGCAATTAACCAAGCGAAAGTATTCTATTTCCTCTTGATATATTTACTGTATGCAAACATTTGGTTCAGGGGCATAGAGGGTAAATCCACTAATCGTCAGATCACCGGTTCGATCCCCGCATCCCCCAGTGACACTTGTGCAAAACACTTAACACCAAATTGCTCCCCATGGGTGTATAAATATGTGGTTGAATGGAAACATTTTGGCATGTTGTGTTAGCGCTTTGATGTGGCTAAAGAAAGCGTTATACAAATACAAGTTCAGTTCATTAAGACGTGACCTCCTGTCAAATTATGCTAGCTGCAGCTGTAGTAGTACAGTGACCGCAATTAATATAGACTAAAGTCGACTGATCTATATTCTGCTTTAAAACAAACATGTCTTACCTGTGACTCCATAGCTGTTCGAAATTATTAAGCAAAATCCGACTGTTTCTTTGGATATAATGCCCTACGTGCCTACCGGGCGCCGCCATGTTGTTACTAACTGAAGGCTTCTGGGAGGGAGAAACCATGTGGGCTGTGAAAAGGGGAGAGCACAATAATAACACATTGTATTTTAAAGAAATACTACTCTTAATTCATACGTGTCCTCGAGCAAGCTACAATTTTAACATAGAGTAATATATTCCAATAGCACCATATCCCCTAGCTTTATGAAAAGTCTATTTATCTGTTCTTGTCTCCCCCCTCTAATTTTACGTTAGGTCCCACGATCCCTCCACGTGCAGACCAGGAGCAACTGAGTGTCGCATGTGGTTCAACTGTACGCCATGAATTGATATCAATAAAACTCCTCAAAGCTAGCTTAATTCTCCGAAAATGTTGTTTAGTAAAGAAGTGCCATGGCGGCGGCTGGAAGGCCTGTCGTTTGGCATGTACTCAGCTGAAGAGATAAGGTGAGAAAAGACATGTTGCTAGCTTTTGGACTTAATGCTAAACATGAGTTGAAAACAACATGCCTGCTCATCTCAGCATGCTTTAACGTCATGTTGTACATATTTAAGCTCAGAGTTGCTATGTCAATGTTCATAATAGATATGTTGTATTTGTTTTGTTTACGTCAATTCATTTTATTCTGTTAAATTGGTTAGTCTTCTGTTTTTCATATACATATCTTGTTGTGTTTTATTAATAAGTGACATATCTTGCATGTCCTCCTATCTGAAACATGCTAATTTATTATTTATCTGTTTATATCAAATGTTCGCTTATTATTTTTCGTTAAACACTTCGTTACTTTTCTTTATAGTACTAAAAATACATGTATTATTTATATTTTTTCATTTCCTCCATGGATTAACTCTTCAAGGTCCTATTAAAATGACACTAAACCGACTTAATTCAGATTACACTTTAATAATATAGTTATTCCCTGCAGTGGTAAAATAACCCAGAAATGTATATGAATTCAAAATAACTGTGGAGTCTGTTATTATAATGATGCATCTTTCCCATTTCCTGTCCAGGAAGCTGAGTGTGAAGACGATCACTAACTTCAGGTTCCTGGATGCCGTTGGGAATGTGGCCCCAAACAGCCTGTACGATCTGGCCCTGGGTCCAGCAGACAACAAAGAGGTACGCCTCCACTGTTATAATATAAATTGCACACGTGTGTATGATACAGTAATGATGACACATCTGTTAAATGCTGTACCTGTATCTGTTGCATATATTGTGCGCTGTAACTCAGCAAGTACTTAAAATAAAAAATAAATCATGTTTCATTCCGTATTTTTTACCAGGTGTGTTCAACCTGCTGTCAGGACTTCAACAACTGTCCCGGTCACATGGGGCATGTGGAGCTACCTCTACCTGTTTACAACCCGCTGTTCTTTGATGTAAGCCGATCCACGAATGCACCACAAAACTGTACATACACATGAACTACTTAACATGTTAACTTTATTACTGTGTGTGATTCTGTCAATGTTAGATGAGCCTTAGGGGTTCAAATCTGATACATTAGCATTAACTTTCTGTCAACGCAAGTTGCTCGAATTTATTATGATTTTCAAATACAGAACAGGCTTTCTGCTCATTTGACTGATCTGATCCAAACTCATGGTTTTGATTTTCTTCAGATTATTCAATTGTATTGTTAAGAGCCAACGTTTTTAGTGGATTCATTTATTAGTTCACTAAACATTTTCATAACCCATACATTATTTTGTCAACAAAATTGAACAAAAAAACATACATTTTCTGTTTCCTGCTCAAGTGGGATTAGATTTTTTTTTTTTAATTGATCATTTTTGCACTGTTGGTTGAACAACACAATTAAGAACATACCTTTCAGATATGCAATATGTTTATGTTTATGTATTTTTAAAGATGATCTCCTAAATTATGATTAGTTTCAGGCTAAATCACTTTCTGAATTGACAATCCCTGCTTTTATGATTTTTGTACTAACATCTTTTGACCGGTAATATAATGTTATGCCATTATTTCACCTTCTTCTCACCTCCTCCATCAGAAACTGTACCTGCTGATCCGTGGCTCGTGTCTCTCATGTAACATGCTGCTGTGCCCCCGCGCCGCCATGCACCTGCTGCTCAGCCAGCTGCGGCTGCTGGACCACGGGAACATGCAGGAGGTGTACCAGGCGGAGCAGGTCCTCAGCAAGGTGGGTCTGAAGCACCTGGGGAATCTAGTGATGGAGATTGGTACACATGGTGTGGGCAATATGACCAAAAATCGTATCACGGTACAAGTACATTCATATCAAAACGTGATATATCAAAGTCAAAGTCAAAGTCAGCTTTGTTGTCAATAATTCTACATGTTGAACATCCAGAAATATCGAAATATCGTTTCCCGCAGTCCTACAGTGTGACATATATACATCAAACAAAAAACAAAAAGGGCCTAGATAAACATGGTATACATTAAACAAAACAAAGGGCCTAGATAACCGGGGTATACAGTTTAAAATGTCAATAATATAATTTAAGTGTTTAAAGTACAGTTTCAGTGCAGTAGCAGCCGAGATGGGCAGAAAAGTGAGTTAGGGGGTTAGAGTCCAGGACCATTTGGGGCAGGGGAGAAAGGTCGGAGGCAGGGTGGAGAGTTCAGGGGAGAGATGTCAGAGGGCGGAAGAGATGGAGGGAGGAGAGAGAGTTCAGCATCCTGACCGCCTGGTGGAGGAAGCTGTTGCCCAGCCTGGAGGTGCGCGAGCTGAGGCTAAGGAACCTTCTTCCTGAAGGCAGGAGGCTGAAGAGGCTGTTGGAGGGGTGGGTGGAGTCACCCACAATGCTGAGTGCTTTGCGGGTGAGGCGGGTGTTGTATATGTCCTGTAGTGAGGGGAGTGAGGCACCGATGATCCTCTGGGCAGAGTTCACAATGCGCTGCAGGCTCTTGCGGTCGGCGGCGGTGCAGCTTCCGAACCACAGCGTGATGCAGCTGCTGAGGATGCTCTCGGTCTATATATAGATTATATATATATATATATATATATATATATATATATATATATATATATATATATATATATATATATATATATATATATATATATATAATATAGACTACTTTATCGCAAATGGTTTTTATTTTTATTTTATTAACTTCACATGAGACAATGCTTGAGTTAACAAGAAAAGACACAAACCAGTAAAAGTTAAGAGAATCAAAATGGATATTTTAAGGTTTTAAGTGTTAAAGGTTTCCAGCTTAACAGGTGCAAATATATATACTAGCCTAACTTCGGTTTATGCAATATTAAGTCATATTAAATAACACAAATTAGTATTTTACAGTAAATCGGTCAATGTAGAATTTGCTCCTTTTTATATTTAAATTGATAAAACACTGACAACAGAATCAGTCCTCACGTTACCGTTCACCATAATTGTGATTATATTATTTTTTGCAGATGTGTGAATGAACTGTTTTCAATGTAATCTTTATTTTCAAAATGTCTGTCAGCACCTGGAGGAGAACCCCAAAGCCACAGGAGATGAGATCCAGCTGGTGCTGACGCAGTTTACAGACAGCATAGTCGGAGTAAACACTGAAGGCTCAGCGAACACCAAACCGGTGAGTACACAACACACACACACACACACACACACACACACACACACACACACACACACACACACACACACACACACACACACACACACACGGACTGCACTCCATTACAAAAATCACAAAGTGTGTTTGAATATAGAATCTATAGTGTCATTGTGTTTTCAGATCAAACACCTTGTTGAAAAGAAGTACAGTTTGATCAATGACTTCTGGAGGATCCATATGAAATCTAGGAAGTGCCCTTACTGCAGGTAACATGATAAAAGTGGTTTGGCCTTTACTTGATTGTGATTAAATGTTGGTCTGAAATACTTTCTGTTGAAAAGCTGAACCATGTACAGTCTTGTCTTTAGTCGTGTGGAACCAGTCACACTTTTGTGTTTCTACTGCACCGTAAGGCACAACTCCACTCAAATAGACTTTTTTGTTTAATTCTCAAATTAAATGGTCAATGTGTCATAGGACAATACAATGAGGTGATGACATGTTGGACAGACTTGTAAACTGCAACTTGACTGTTTTCAAGGTGGTTATCTTAGTTATTCGCTTGACCCGTTTTTTAAGGGGCCTGTTATGCTCATCCAGGTCATATTTGTATTTAGCTCCTCTACTGTGACATGTCTCCATACTTTAATGTTCAAAAAGCTCTTTATTGTTCTCATACTGCCTGTGCTGCATCACCTCTTTTCACCCTCTGTCTGAAACCAGAGCCCAGTCTGCTCTGATTGGCTAGCTGCCTGGCTCTGTTGTGATAGGGATATAAGCCTTTGCAGACCATTTACATGCACACAAACCTATATAACACACTACAGGAAAGGGAAAGCCCAAAAAGCATAATGGCCCCTTTTATTAAATAACCCTGAGAATGCAGTCTCACACAGGATATCATCCAGCAGGGGGCAGTGTTTGCTAACAGGTCTACTCACAGATTAAACACCTGTACTAACTCACTGCAGTCTGTCTATCAATACTATTGAGTCCTCATTGCTTTTTGCACACTTCTAAGCCATATCCAGAGATGAAACGGTGTGTAGCCAAGGCCCAGGCTGAAATAACAATGTATTATTGTATTTGTCTTTGGACCATTTGTTTTCTATTTGTTGTCAGTTTTCAGCAATTGGTAGCCTGTTCCTCTTTATTAAGTGAATGTATGTCAGTGTTTCCCACAGAATTTGATTCTATTTGTGGGGGCACCGCACCCCCCTCCCCGGCAAGCAACGCCAAAGGCCCCTTAACCCCCCTCAAATAAGAAAATACATGCGAGTTCATGGCTACTGTAGACAACGTTCTTGTTGCTCTGTGTTGCTTTGTTAATGAGTGAGACACACCGGAGTTGAGGATCTGTGGGGTTTATTCTCCCAAAAATATAATTTACAATTTACAATTTAGGCATTTAGCAGACGCCTTATTCCAAAGCAACTTACAATGACCAATTACAGGGACATTCTCCCTGGAGTAACTAAGGGCTAAGTGCCTTACTCAACTTTTTAAAAAAAAAATTATGAGATCCATTTGTGGCGGACGATATTTAATTGTGGCGGCCTGCCACAATTAAATCAATGTATGGGAAACACTGTATGTGAAGCTAATCCATCCCAGTTGAGTGTTCTTCAAGTGGATGATTACTAACCTCTTTACTGTTTACTGTTGTTTGGGTTTAAATATGAGTTGTACAATAAAACCGCAAAGCAAGGCCTCTCACTGGCCACTATGAGTGCATTGTGTTACTACAATCAACATCTAAGCATGCAGGAAAATGGCTTTTGATTGTCAACAATTATTATATAATATTAAAATAATAATATACCATTTTATGCTGTAATCATGTTCTTTTGTGTGTTTGTGTGTGTAGTACTGGCAAGTTTACAGTGCGCCGTGAACACAACAGTAAGCTGATTCTCACAATGCCATCGGGAGCAAAGACCATTGGCAACACTGATGGTAGGTTATATTTGATTAAATTGCTGTTGTTTATTGTGCTGATGGTAATGCAAGCGAGACTGAAAATAAACATATTGTTAACTTCTAAAGAATTTGTGGGAACGATATATTGTATGGGACAATGTGCAGCGAGGAGCTCATTCTTGAAAAAATAACATACTGTATGTGTATATGTGTGTATGTATATATTCACACTGAATATATCTCAGCTGGTTTTGTTTCTGTCCCTGCAGAGGATCTGGCAGGAAAGAGAGTGTACCTGACGGCGAGTACTGCCAGAGAACACAGCAACAAGCTGTGGGCGAAAGAAGGTAGGCCTAAAAAACAATGTCCTTTGACTGTTAAAAGGGCTAGATAACATTATTCTTTATGTGTGCTCTCATCAGAGGGTACTACATAAGACTTATAATCCACCTTTTCATAACCAATTTTTGTCTTGAATCTATCAAATCTGAGCTTTTACCTTATTTTTGTAGTTATTTCGACCCTATTAAGAAGTGCACCCGAAATGTCAGAGCTGCAAAAAAAAGAGAGGCAAAAACCTGATTTCCTTTTGTCTGTTAGAAGGAATGCATTTTAAAATCTGCTTCATATCGTCTCTCCTGCTTCCAGGTTTCTTCTTGAAGTGCCTGTTCTCAGGAGTGGAGGAGGGGAAGCTGTCACTGGCAGCAGAGGAAGGTTTCTATTCTGACCTCTTCTTCCTCGAGCTGCTGGTGGTCCCACCCTGCAGGTACAGCCTGAACACACACACACACACACACACACACACACACACACACACACTCTGAACACACTGAACCACTGGTAGTAGGGATGCACAATAAATACAAATGTTATTAAAATAGCAATATAGTGCAGCAGGAGTAAGTCCTGTTTCTTTTGTTTGGATGCCTAAAGTAAGATCTGGTTTACACAAGCTGAAGAGATTTTCGCGTTTTATTCTACGACAAAAAACCATCAGTAAATACTCCTCTGGTGAATATCTGAAGCTTCTACAAGTCATAAAAACAGCAACTGCTAAGTTAGACAATTAAACGTAATCACACCGAGCATTAGCCACCTTTAGCTTAGCAGTGGTGACATGGAGTCATGTGATGTAGTTTTTTATAGCATACATTAGCTGTTTACTTCAAGTAATTGTATTTACGCTTAAAAAATGTGTGTTAATGTGAAGAGTATCCTGCTGAACAAAACGTGTAAGTATCATAAACATGTGTTTGTATTTTCTGCAATACTCCAAAATCCGATGGAAAACAAAAATATGGCATAACTGCACCAAACTATTGATATGACCTTATTGCTTTATTAAACCCGTTCTTCTCCACAGGTATCGTCCAATCAATCGCATCGGTGACCAGATGTTCACCAACGGTCAGACAGTCAACATGCAGGCGGTAATGAAGGACAGTGCAATCATCCGGAAACTGCTGGCTCTCATTGCGGGGGAGAAGATTGATAAGGAGGAAGAGGTAAGAGGAAGTGCTAACAGTTTTTATGGTTTTGTATTATAGGGAAGGCTGCACACATGCAATTTCCTTTTTTTCCCTCAGACTCCAGAGCAGATGGACCAGGCCTTTCTGACGGGGATCCCCGGGCTGACGGTCACAGATAAACTCTACAACATCTGGGTGCGGCTGCAGACACACGTCAACATCGTCTTTGACAGCGACATGGACAAAATGACGTCGGAGAAATACCCCGGAATCAGACAGGTATCCTGCGACTTTGCCCAATGTCAGATTACTATGTTTCTCTTGCTTTCTCTGACCCATTCATCAATAAATCACCACAGTATCCAATTGAATGGGACTACATAGCAAGATAACTAGCTAAAAAGACACCAGAGACTGCTTTGGATATTGTAACTGTGCAAGGAATAATACTTGAAGTGGTTGCCTGTTACAAATACCTTGGTATCTGGCTTGATGATTGTCTTACTTTTAAACTTCATGTCAATAACCTGCTTAAAAAGCTGAGGGTTAGACTAGGTTTCTTTTTCAGAAACAAGTCCTGTTTCTCGCTTGAGGCCGGGAAAAGGCTAGTCTCTGTGACCTTTTTACCTGTGCTGGACTATGGAGATCTGGTCTATATGAATGCACCTGCCCATTGCCTGATCAAGTTAGATGCCGCCTATCACAGTGCTCTGAGATTTGTCACAAATTGTAAAGCACTTACACATCACTGTACCCTGTATACCAAGGCAGGTTTGCCATCACTTACTCAGGAGGCTCAGTCATTGGTACACATTTATTTATAAAGCTTTGTTGGGTAAACTCCTGTATTATATCTGCTCTCTGATAACACAGAGAGTTGCAAGCAGCTATTGTCTGAGATCGCATGATGTAGTGTTGTTACATGTGCCAAGAGCAAGGACTGTCTTAGGTAAGACCGCTTTTATGTGCGCAGCTCCACTTGCTTGGAACAGTCTACAGCTGAAACTGAGCAATTTCATTCTTCTGAATGTTTTTAAAGCAAGTCTAAATGAAATGCTCATTGAAACTATGGGTATTTGTAAATGTTGATAAGTATGTAAATGTAGCTTGTAAATATGTTGTATGATATCCTCTGTTGTTTTATGTTTCATGTGGAACCTCATTGCTGCAGGTCTCCCTTGAAAAAGAGATCTATGATCTCAATGGACAATCTGGTTAAATAAAGGTTGAAAAAACAAAACTACATCAGTGATGGAAATCCATTCAATCAAATGACCCAATTTTCTCCATGGATAAATAAAGAATTCTTATTTTTGTCTTATTTCTCTCTCCGATAATGCTACATTACAAAGAAATGAATTATAATATTAATAGGGTTATTTAAAACATATATATTTGTATTCTGATTTGATAAAATGTATGCAAGCCGAGAAGGGGAAGCAACCGATATAAGATTTATGGACGAAAAAAAACTAATATATATTAAACACTAACCTTATTTTAGTGGTGGATAACCTTTCTCTCACGTGATCTAAGGCTTTCTATAGGGCAGTGACCTCTTGCTAAATGTTTGCACTCAGTGGCAGGTTGTTTGTTTGTGGTCGCAATATCAAACGCAACAATTTGTCAAAAAGCACGTATTTTATCGGGACTAAGGTTGGGAACTGAAACTCAGTTCCGAGTAAGAACCACCACCGATTTCCCAGTACCGGGTACGCAAAGAAAAACATTTATTTCAGTTCTGTGTTGATGAACCGATATAATGTAGCCCTTTCCAGATATTGTACTCCACGAAGCAATACAACCAAATCAAACTGTATGAAGTTATTTGTGAATATTAATATGCAGTTGAGTACATTTTTCATAAATAATGTTTTATCCTGTGCAAAAGGCTTGTGACATATTTTACCCCAACAAATAATTGAAATCGATGAGCAGAACCGAAATCGCAACCTGAATATTTAAAATACAAACAATACCTCACCCTAGGGGACCCGCTTTCCTCGGACACCAAATGACCCCCTGTGGATCAACATCACTGAAGTCGGTTTCACTTTACAGTGTAGCCGATCTGCATTTAGTAATTCAACAAGCCTTCCTTTTCCTTTTGGTTTGCTGATAAAGACATGCTGCCTAATTGTCCCCTCTCCTCTTCCAGATCCTGGAGAAGAAGGACGGACTCTTCCGGAAACACATGATGGGCAAACGAGTGGACTTCGCTGCACGATCAGTCATCTGTCCTGACATGTACATCGAGACCAACGAGATCGGCATCCCTATGGTACTGGCTGTTTCTGACCATTTTAAAGAGAGAAAACAAGTTTTCTTGAGGAAGGGGAAATATAAATGATCTGGAACTTTCTGTCTCCTTGTGATGCAGGTGTTTGCCACCAAGCTGACATACCCCCAGCCCGTCACCCCCTTTAACGTGAAGGAGCTCCGCCAGGCCGTTCTCAACGGGCCCAACGTCCACCCCGGGGCGTCGATGGTGATAAACGAGGACGGCCGGAGAACCATCCTGTCCCCTACCAGCCTCGTGCAGAGAGAAGCCGTCGCCAAGCAACTGCTGACGCCCTGCGACGGGCCGCATAAGATCCCCATCAAGATCGTAAGACCATTGCTCTGATTTGAATTCACAGACATACAGTCTTGCACACGCTGCAGTGTGAGCTAAGTAAGATATCAAATGCAGCGCGCCATCCATTATATTACAATATTTTGAATCATCCTGAAAGATTTCCTTTAACCAGTTAAGCCCTGAGCCTGTTTTTCAGGCCTCAGGCTCGAAAATGACATTCCCAGAACAAATGACTATATTTTCACTTCTAAAAGGGGTAAATTAATAATCTTTTTTCTCAAAGCAATGATAAACCTGCATGTTGGATGTAGAAGAGTCAGAATCAATATAATTTATTTTATTTTAAAGTAAATTCAGATTGAACATAGTAAAAAAATGTAAGTTATAGTGTCCGTCCAAAAAAAAAAAACATTACTTCTAGTGAAAACCACCCTTGAATGATGGGATAGTAGACTAAAAGCTTTAGGAATCCAAACTATAACATATAAGTACCCTGTATCAAGATTAATGCTCGATTTCCATTGGCCAGTCTTTAAACACTGCCAGAGCCCATACCGTGTTCCTGTTAGTGTTTACCTCCTGTCTGCCTTCTTCTGGTGATTTCTCTTGTGCTCTGTTCTTTTCCCTTTTTTCCAAGCATTTTGAACATTAAAATCACAGTCAATCATAATAATCAAAAATCACAGCCTACAACAGTCCTGAACTATTGCATGAATAACTTAAAACATCTGATTGTGTTCTTTTACACACTTTCTATCTGACATACATATTGTATGAGACACTGATATAAAGTTAAAAAGTATTTAAAAAAAGAGTGCAGCGTTGTCAAATTCAGTGCTTCCTCCTCTGTGGATGCCACTGGCCAAAATGGCTGCCACAGTGAAGCTGTAGTTCATGGGCCCCACGGTGCTTCATCATGTCCACTGGGGATAAATATGTACTACACACAGACACAGACGTGAAGTTAATGGAAAGAGTGCGAATAATCTGCAGTTGCAAGAAAGAAAGTATTTCCATTGGCCAGTCTTTAAACACTGCCAGCGCCCATACCGTGTTCCTGTTAGTGTTTACTTCCTGTCTGTTTTCTTCTGCTGATTTCTCTTGTGCTCTGTTCTTTTCCCTTTTTTTCTTTATTGGGAACAGTTTAGCCATCATAAATCCAAGGTTTCGTGCTCTTCACACATATAAAAATGATTATTAAAACGTATTCCATGGCGCTTTCTTCGATTTCTTGAGGAAAACAAAATCGTTTTTTGCCCAAACTGACTTTAAATGGATGAGGCTTCTTTCTTAGAATTGATTAAACTGCACAAAGTCTCTTGATCAGAGCGTCCCTGGCAGAGATGGGGTCGTTACTAAAAAAAAGTAATATATTACATATTACATATTACTTTTAAAAAAAAGTAATATATTACACTACTTCGTTACTCTCTACATAAAGTAACTCGTTACTTTACTCGTTACTTTACTCGTTACTTTACTCGTTACTTTACTCGTTACTTTACTCGTTACTTTACTCGTTACTTTACTCGTTACTTTACTCGCCCCTCCCTACAGGCAGATCACGCAGACTGCTAAAGTTTCAAATGTTCTCTTTAGTTCAGTTTCCATTGTCGCATAAGACTGATCCAGATAGCTCTGACTATGGCTGTCCTCTGTCTCCTGCTATCTGTATTTTGCGCAGTATATCTCTGAACGATGCGATGGTGATTCCACTGTGCAAATGGGCAACATTACCTCTACTATGAAGGATGCTACAAGCCTGTCCATCTCTGCTTTGGTTACCGGTCCTCCAAATTCTAATTTGTGCCGCTTCGGAGTCGGCGGCGGCGCACTCACAACATCCTCACTCTGGGTTCGGGGGTCCTTAGCTATTAGCTTCACCTTAGCATGTGTTCTTTGCAGGTGTTTGTTGAGGTTTGACGTGGTGTTTGCAGCAGTGGATAACAGCTTCTGGCCTGGACACAGTTTGCACCTCACCGTCACATTCCTGTCTATTCTTCGGACGAACTCAAAATAATGGGCATACCTCCACCCCTCGGAAGTTATCGCTGACTCAGCCATGTTTATGCAGCACTGCACGTGGAGATGTGGACGCGCAAGTCGCGCAGATTACGTACATATAAACCTGCGGCGGAAACCCCTCTTGTCTGTCAGTGTGATTATGACTGATTTTATAAAAGTAACGAAGTAACGCGTGTCGGGGCAATGTTAGTAACTGTAGTGTGATTACTGAATTATAAAAGTAACGCGTTACACGACTCCGTTACCGACAAAAGTAATATTATTACAGTAACGCGTTACTTTGTAACGCGTTACACCCAACTCTGGTCCCTGGCCGCGATCTGCCATCGAAAAAAAGAGAAGACTGCTGGATGTCCAAATTGACCAATCAGAATAGAGTATTCAACTAAGCCCTGTAATGACCATCATGGGGTTTTATCTGTGCAGGTGAATCGTCACATTAAGAACGGAGATGTGATGTTACTGAACCGACAGCCCACTCTGCACAGACCCTCCATACAAGCCCACTGTGCTCGCATCTTACCGGGAGAGAAGGTATTGTATAATCCATCCATGCCCCTTTCTTTTCTTTTTTTCTGTGTTTGAAATAAACTTAGGATAAATAACAAATTATACTTGGTGTTAATTTGTTTCTTCAGGTTCTGAGGCTCCACTACGCCAACTGCAAAGCATACAACGCCGACTTTGACGGTGACGAAATGAACGCTCACTTCCCTCAGAGCGAGCTGGCCCGAGCCGAGGCCTACACGCTGGTCAGCACCGACCAGCAGTACCTCGTCCCCAAGGTGGGTGAACACACTCTGGTGGAGGATTTCCTTGGAGTATC
This sequence comes from Trematomus bernacchii, assembly GCF_902827165.1. Classification (NCBI taxonomy): domain Eukaryota; kingdom Metazoa; phylum Chordata; class Actinopteri; order Perciformes; family Nototheniidae; genus Trematomus; species Trematomus bernacchii. The sequence continues at coordinate 1,579,358 of NW_022988097.1, read as the reverse complement.
ACATGATTTCATCCAACTAAGGATTAAAATGGGTTCTTCACCTTGTTTCAGTACATTTTGCCCGTCTGCTCTCTAAAACTCTTTCACTCTGCTCCAGTCACAAGCATATTGAACATTAAAATCACAGTCAATCATAATAATACAAAATCACAGCCTGTCACGGTCCTAAACTATTGCATCAATAACTTAAAACATCTGATTGTGTTCTTTTACACACTTTCTATCTGACATACATATTGTATAAGGGACTTTTATACGGTTAAAAAGTATTTAAAAAAAGTTGCAGCCTTGTCAAATTCAGTGCTTCCTCCACTGTGGATGCCACTGGCCAAAATGGCTGCCACAGTGAAGCTGTAGTTCATGGGCCCCACGGTGCTTCATCATGTCCACTGGGGATAAATATGTACTACACACAGACACAGACGTGAAGTTAATGAAAGAGTGTGAATAATCTGCAGTTGCAAGAAAGAAAGAATTTTCAAAAACATACACAATTTATGTAAAATATTTAAGCTAGGCCTAAACAAGGCTTTGCTAAGATGTACCTGTGTGGTAGTCTAAAGGCTGGGCAAACACAGGTCAGCACTGAGGTCTCTCTCTGTCTCTCCTCAGGACGGTACACCTTTAGCAGGTCTGATCCAGGACCACATGGTGTCGGGTACGAGGATGACGATACGTGGCTGTTTCTTCACCAGAGTGCAGTACATAGAGCTGGTATACAGAGGACTGACTGACAAACCAGGCAGAGTCAAACTGCTGCCGTCCGCCATTATAAAACCACAGCAGCTATGGACAGGGAAGCAGGTAAAGCACTTGTTACCTTTTTTCAGTTCATTGAGATACTCACATACTCAGGAAGAAAAAAATGGAAAAAGAAACATCTCCAACGAGGCGTTCTGGGGCAGCATAGACAGGTCTTTTCTGTGTTAGAGTTTTACTCGCTACAGGGTGTACTTTGAGGGTTTGTGACCTTTCAGACCGTTTACATGCAGAAAAAGCTACATAACACAAGGGGACGGGTGATAACCAGAAAGGCATGACATGGGACCTTTAAACAACTGTTTGTATATTGCTGTGTTCACAGTTATGTAGCCAAGATGACGAACGTTGAGTGTGAGAATGTCTAGCGTTCCACACTCAACTTTTTAAACGTGGTGCACCATGCAGGTACTCATAGATCATGTTGCCATTGGGATGCACTTGGAAAATAGCAATAGCACATGTAAGTACAGAAGTAGGTGATCTGAGGGACAAAATATGTTACCCTTCGGCTTTTGGGGGTGCTTAATGAAAGCTATCATTTGTCAGCAAACTCAAGTTCATTTTTTCAGCTTTCATTCTGTGCTCTTGTATTTTTTCCTGCAACATTTTCCTGCAAAATAACTACTATTGTGTAGGACTGCTCAATTAATCGTATTTTAATCGCAATTACGATTTTGGCTTGCAAAGATTATGAAAACAACATAATCGAAATAAAACGATTATTTTTATTTATTTAATTATTATTTTTTATTATTGGTTTTTCAGTTGAATTATCCTTAAAGTTCAGGGTAATCAACTATTAAAAACATACTGTTCACATTTTCTTTTTTCAATAAATGGATGTTTTCAAAGTAAATTCGTTTTTAATAATCGTGATATCATTTATTGACCCAAATAATCGAGATTATGATTTTTGCCATAATCGAGCAGCCCTACTATCGTGTCATGACTTGTGTGTTGTTTTTTTTGTAGGTGGTTTCCACACTCCTGCTGAATGTTATCCCACAGAACGCCGTGCCTCTCAATCTGGTTGGAAAATCCAAAATCCCCAGCAAAGCGTGGATCCAAGTCCCACCCCGAGCTGCCCCAGGATACAAACCTGACAGCATGTGTGACTCACAGGTACACACACACACAGAATCAGCACACGCCTACATGATTGATGCTAGCTCTGCATTATTTCCCCAGCTTTTGGCAGAGTGAAACTTGTCCGATGGGGGAATGTTGAGGATCGTTGTCCCTATTTGCACATGTCAGCGCTCTGGCTTTCTGACAGAAACTGTTGAATTTATCTTTTTATACAGTTTTAAGCCACAATTTAACAATTCACTTTTTTTCACAGTTTTCTTGGTGGTTTTAAACTTAAAATGTTCACTGGATATTACCATTTCTGACATTTGACCAAAAGGGAAATTCTAAGTTGCCAACTCATTACTGAGTTTTAGCAATCATTCCTGAACCACATTTTGTAACCCCTATGTTACATCCCTGTTACAAATAGAAAAAATGTGTAGGTCATCTGTTTAAATTATATTACGGCTTCAAGTTACGCATTATTAGGGGTGTGGGAGCTTTGAGTGACATGCGGGTGCCTTCTCTTGTTGCTAACCGCTAGCTGTCTGCTCTGCTGTGTTAACCAGGTCTCGATTTCCCTTACAATCCCCATTTTTGGTATTAGCCATGAGTTAGACCAGGGTGGCGCTGTCAAGATGCCGACTGCCTCTGTGATGCTGAATCTTAGAATTCAGCCAAGACCAAATCATCACACTTATAAAAGAAAACAAATCCCTCCAACATTCCGTCACAACACTTATGCTGCGTTCACACCGGACGCGATGCGATGTTTGGGGGCGGCGCGATTACATGTAAAGTCAATGCAGAGACGCGGACAGATGCGAATTCGCTCCGACGGCTCGCACGAAGCGGTGGACGCGGCGTGAATCACGCGATTGAGGCGATTGAACGGTGCCGCGTTAAACGCGAGAGTTCAATTTTTTCAACTCGAGCGTCAAATTCACGTGACGCGTTCTCGCGGAAGCCAATCAGCGGTGAGGATCTCAGCCTGCCGTCACTGACGTTCAACCACACAACATCAGCCGTTAGCTGTTAGCAGTTAGCACACAGAGCTCACAGCTCCTCATATCTGTTCAGAAACTGGACAAAAGTTAAACAAGTACAAACCACAGACTGTCTGTGTCATGGCGAATACAGTCGCAGGTTTATTTATGTCTGTAGGCCGTTGTTATGAGTGTAGAATGAGCATATACAACGTTAGCTTAGCCTGGTCGACCCGATCTTCATTCAGAAAACAAGCATTTTAAAAGGTTTTTCTCCTGCCGTCTTGTCTGCAGACTTGTCAAAGCATTAATTCATGGTTGTTACTAACCGGTAACAGTATGTTGTTACTTCGGCATCATTTAGAAACGTGTATTACAATTTAATCACGGTAAAATATGTTCATTTGTTGTAGTCGTAGCTCCCGAGCCAGCGCGTCTTGTTTGAATGATGCGAGTAAACACAGCTGGCAGCCGCGGTGAAACTCCAGCGTTTAGAGCGATGCGATAGGAGCGAAGCAAATATTCGCATCGCGTCCGGTGTGAACGCAGCATTACAACTCAGGTTACATCCGCTGCTAAAGAAAATAAGGAAATGAAAGAAACCGTTCTCGACTTACAAGCACGCAGCATGAGAGACAATCTATTTTTTTCTGGCATTCCAGAACAAACACAGGACGATAACCCAGCTGATAAAGGACTTTGTCAACTCAAAGTCTCCCCGGACACAGTTAAGGACATAACATTTCACAGAGTGCAATGCATCGGCCAAAAAAACACCTCAAACTAACGCCCGCGACCAGTTGTCGCTAAATTCGAGCATTTCAAACAGCCGAATACACCCACTTTGAGCTTCATAACACTTCAAGACCTACTTCCATATTTTCCGCAGCCTACGGTTTAACCCCTCTTTTTTCTTCTCATTCTTTGTTTCCCAGGTGGTGATCCGTCAGGGCGAGCTGTTGGTGGGGGTTCTGGACAAAGCTCACTACGGCTCCTCATCCTACGGTCTGGTCCACTGCTGCTACGAGCTTTACGGAGGGGCGACCAGCGGCAAGCTGCTCAGCTGCCTGGCTCGACTCTTCACTGCGTACCTGCAGCTGTTCAGAGGTTTTACTCTGGGTAAGAGCCCTCATACAAGCAATGGAAGGTCAAGACATTTGTTGCCCTCTGAAATTGCAGAGAACATTATTTATTTGTCTGTCTGTGTTTAATTAACGAGTAGAAGAAGAGAAATATGTTTAATAACATTTTCTTTTTTTGTGCGTCCAGGTGTGGAAGACATCCTTGTGAAACCGGGCGCCAACAGGCAGAGGAAAAAAATCATTCAAGAATCACTGAAGATTGGCACCAAAGTGAGTTACTGTTCTGGCAAAATAAACTGTCAGACACTGTCATATTTATGACAGTAGGATTATGTAAAATATCTGTATATAGGCAATTAGAAAAAAATGCAGCCTTGTCAAATTCAGTGCTTCCTCCTCTGTGGATGCCACTGGCCAAAATGGCTGCCACAGTGAAGCTGTAGTTCATGGGCCCCACGGTGCTTCATCATGTCCACTGGGGATAAATATGTACTACACACAAACATGTAGAGAAATTAACTGAACAAGTGAAGAATGAGTTCATCTGCAGCTGCCACAAATAACATTTGGTGTCAAACCTCTTAATTCGGTTAATCGGTCAGATTTGTGAAAGAAATGACGACGACATTCATTGCTGTGTACCATATTCTTTTTCGTATGGCCATCAAGAGTCATATTTTTCTAATTCTAGTTCATTCTGGCTATAACTATATTCATAAACCTGCAATAATTGAATTTTTGTTGGCCACTTGGGGGCAGACACAAGTTGTGAACACAACATTGACATACCGTCAAAGAGTTGTTAGCACAAAGTCGCTAAATTACACATCCAGCCGTTATAGAGCAACTTTGTAATTGATTTGGAGTCGTGTATCTTGTGAATGGTAGTCAAACAAATGCAGAATGCTCCACTATGATCACTAGCTAGTCTCTAACTCTGTCTTTCTGCTCTTCAGTGCTAGTGCACAGTGGGATTTTAGAGCTTTACCACTGAAAACAATACTATGAGACCGTAGAGAGTTAACCAATATTAAAATATCAAGTTTTAAATACTAAATGATTTTCTTGTATTTTTGCGGGGTAAAACAAATACACGTGTGGTGTTGTAATAAAGAAATGCACAGCAAACTGGAAATTAATAAATATTTTCGCTTCTGTCTCTTAGGCCCTGCAGGCAGCCTTCAACCTGCCCCCTAACGTGGACTACGCTGAGGCTCAGAGCCGCTGGCAAGACGCTCACCTCAACCCCGACCAGAAAGACTTCAGCACGGCCGACCACAAGTTCAAAGAAGTGGCTAACCAAGTGAACAATGAAATTAACAAGGTATCATCCCACCACCACTGCTAATGCTAACATTCAGTACAGTGCACATAGTTTCCACTGTAGGGTCTTTACCAGGGGACTTATGGAGGAAATTTACTTTAGTTCCTGTCGGATAGTCGGGGCAGCACCAAGGGGAATGTACTACAGGGCAAAAGAGACAACAGCAATAAGAGGAGGAAGCTAGTGAATGGGAGGAATACAACTTTTTTTACCATTAATTTAATGGCGGTTAAAGCGCACCGCTTTCTTCTTTATTTAACCATTAAATCAATTCATACAACAAAGTCCAGAGTTTCCCTGAGATAAATGGATATTGATGGAGGCTAATGGTTCACATACTTGAATATCTATTAAAGGTCCCATGACATGGCCATTTCTCCTGATCATAATTCCATTGTTGAGGTCTACTAGAATAGATTTACATTGTTCAATGTTCCAAAATCTCATTGGTTTCTCATACAGCATCTCTGTATAGTATGTGTATTCTCTCTGGCCGTTTCTCAATGTCGAGTAAACCTGCTGCAGAGCCACTATTTCAAGTATACTACGTCATCGAGTGGCACCGAAGGACTGTTTAAATGCATGTTAAATGCCCAGCATTCGGCGCCACTCGATGACGTAGTATACTTGAAATAGTGGCTCTGCAGCAGGTATACTCGACATTGAGAAACGGCCTCTGTCCTAAACGGCTTGTTGGAGCTCCTACCCCCCCCCCCTCCCTATGAGCCCACTGTGCTCTGATTGGTCAGCTTGCCCACTCTGTTCTGATGAGTCCACCACCGTTACAGCGGAACATCAGTGATTATGTGTTACAATGGCGTTAGCAACCAGAAAAGGACACCAGTAATGACAAACAGATGAGAATGCTGCGTGGGGTCTGGGTGCCGTGTTGGCGGGACATTGCGGGACGTTGCGGGGCTCGCTGCTCCGCCCTTTGAGGCTCGAGGAGCGGACAGTGCGAGCTGTATTACTGGTGTCGTTTCCTGGTTGCTGCGTGGGGACAGCGAGACACCGCGGAACGCAACCTGAGCACACACACACACTCACAGCCAGGCTGTTCGCCACACAGTTCGCCACACACTCACAGCCTGAGAAAAGATAAGGCTAAGTGAGTGTGTGTGCCGGCGAAACTCCGCGGAGTAGCACGGCTGAGAAAAATAAGGCTGAGTGAGTGTGTGTGTGAGGAGCTCCACGTCCATTGGACCAATTGGTCCATTTGGTCGTCGTTACGTCACTGACCAGGAAGAAAAAGAGAAATCTCCAACAAGGCGTTCTGGGGCAGCATAGACAGGTCTTTTCTGTGTTAGAGTTTTACTCGCTACAGGGTGTACTTTGAGGGTTTGTGACTTTGCAGACCGTTTACATGCATAAAAAGCTACATAACACACAAGGGGACGGGTAATAACCGGAAAAGCATGACATGGGACCTTTAAGTAAGTTAAACCAGGTTGATGGTTCGTCTCTTTTCAAAGAACTTTGAACCGCCTATTAGGCACTTTCACACCGGAGCAGACTTATTCCGGTGTGAAGAGTTCGGCGGGACTAATTACTGGGAACTAAGTATTGCAAAGTACTTGGTGTGAAAGCGGCTATTGACTTTTAAGTTCCTTGTTTAGTTAGCCTAGTTCCTCTAGTTTCATATTTTCTTGAATTTTCTATCATCAGTATTTACCACATTAAACAGGAATACAGGAAGTAATAGTGTGACTTCTACTGCATGCGTCCCGTCATTTCCTGTTAACTTTCTACTATACTCTATCCAATAATTGTACTAAAGTGACAGATGTAGCTGCGAGTAGGTGTGTGTGTGTGTGTATCTTAGTTTGCTCAGCATCACAAAAGTGTCTTTATTATTGATAGAAATTCTTAAATGTTTGGTATTTAAAAACAGAACAAATGCAGCCTTGTCAAATTCAGTGCTTCCTCCTCTGTGGATGCCACTGGCCAAAATGGCTGCCACAGTGAAGCTGTAGTTCATGGGCCCCACGGTGCTTCATCATGTCCACTGGGGATAAATATGTACTACACACAGACACAGACGTGTCGAGAAATGAACTGAAGCTATAAAGAATGACACTCTTTAAAAACTAAGAGCACATCCCTAAATATGTTCATGTGTGTTCGTAGGTGTGCATGCCAGTGGGACTCCACACGTCTTTCCCAGACAACAACCTCCAACTGATGGTCCAATCAGGAGCCAAGGGCTCTACTGTAAACACCATGCAGGTAACCCCCCAACACACACACACTTCAATAATACCCAACCTTAGGCCTACAATAAACTAACCAAACCCTGTCTGTGTGTTTCAGATTTCATGTTTACTAGGCCAGATTGAGTTGGAGGGCCGTAGACCTCCACTGATGCCTTCTGGGAAATCTTTGCCGTGCTTCCAGCCCTATGACCCTGCCCCCGGCGCAGGGGGCTTTATTTCCGGAAGGTTCCTCACTGGCATCAAACCACAGGTACGGCAGGAGAGAGATGTGTGTGTGTGTTGTTGTTAGAGTTGCTCTTAGACTGTAGCTCCTGGTACGGACAGGGAAGCCTAATGGCACTAAGAAAGCACTCTAAAGCTCTTAAGATTATTAATATTTTATTTACTTTATAAGTCGTATAACAATTCTTTCCTCGTCAATCTCAGGAGTTTTTCTTCCACTGTATGGCCGGCAGAGAGGGACTGGTGGACACAGCTGTGAAAACATCTCGATCAGGATACCTGCAGAGGTAACACAGACCTCACTGCTTAAAATGTTTATTGATAACATTGGCGAAACCAGTAAGCTAGATTTCAAAAACCCCACTGAAAGTAGCTTGCAGTACTAGCTCTAAAAGTAAGAAATCTAGCGAGAAATATGCTAAGTTGGGAACACCAGCAAAACCCACGACCCCAAATTATGACCAGGGCTCTCGACTAACTTTTTTCACCATCCTCCCGGAACCGTCCCGAAATTAATGTGGACCGCCCCGAATTTAAAATATTTGTTTTTCTACATTATTATTAGTTAAAATCATTTAAAGTGACCTTTAACATAAATAAAACATCATACAAATCATTAGATGATAATTCATCAACCTTTTTATTTGAGTAAATCAGTCAAACACATAAACAAAGGCCAAATGTATTTAAAAAAAACACAAGCGAGAAAGTTACTCTAATATTGAATCCAATCAAGTCCCATCCGATTAACAAAAAAATCCAACACTCTGTCCTGAAGACAGAAGACAGAACCCAGAGTAACCACTAACCAGGATGACAGTGTAACACAGTCAGGAGACCTTTACAAACTGCCCCGCCCCCTCGCACACAGACGGGGAGAGAGCTCTCTCGTCTGGATTGGAAAGATCAAAAATAAGATCGAAAATACATCATAGACGCATTTTGTAGTCTTATTGCATATTAGAAACGGAGTTGGCGAAACTAAAACTGCAATATAATGTTCATGTAGCAATAATACATATGACGTATATTAGGGCTGTGCAATTAATCGTATTTTAATCGCAATTACGATTTTGGCCTGCCACAATTACGAAAACAACATAATCGAAAAAAACAATTATTTTGCTTTGCTAGGTTGTGACAGTGCACTGCAACATATTTGATCTAATTTATTTTGGTCTCATTTATTTGTATTTATCATATTTATATATGTTTAGTAGCTTGTGGAAGTGCGCTCCCAAATATTTGTTGATCTTGTTTATTGGTATTTATTATTTTGATATTATTTATTTAAATGTATCATTTATTTTTGTTTTTCAGTTGAATGATACGTTCAGGGTAATCAACAGTTAAAAATATACTGTTCAAATTATTATTTGTATTTGTTTTAAAGTTCAATAAATTGATTTTTTCAAAGTCAATTAATAATCGTATTTAATAATCGTGATATCAATTATTGACCCAAATAATCGTGATTATGATTTTTGCCATAATCGCACAGCCCTAACGTATATGTTTTAAATGTCTCCAGTACCGATAAAAAGACCACTGTTGGTACCACTGTCTTTAATAATTCCGGCCCGGGGCCCGTTTAATACCGGGGCTCGGTACCCATCCCTACATGGGGAGAGGCGCAGCATATTGCTAAGGACTAAATGTGATGGAGAGTTCTCATCTCAGCTGCAATGACATGTCTGGAAACCCCCTCTCGGGTGCCCCATGCATAGCGCGCCGTCAAAAGCTGCTTCATAAGTTAAGTTTTGTTTCTCCGCACCGCTCCGGGGTAAAAAAATGGTAGTTACATCACAGCTGTGCGCCTGGCTGACAGCTGTAGCTACGTACTGTGTGTGTGTGTGTGTGTATTTCGCGGGTTGCTAAATGCTTTGTGTGTGTTTATGTTGACAAGGAGGTTTAATAACTGCTACACAAAACGTGCAGTCAGTTTCATTTTCATCGCCGTTTGCAGGGTATTTTTATTTTAACTCTCGTCCCAAATTCGTCCCAAAATTAATTTGTATCCTCCCCGACCCGATTTTTTTCGGCCCCAGGACGACGGTACGTCCTTAAGCTCGAGCCCTGATTATGACGTAAACACATCCTTATGAATGTAAACAACAAACATGGCTATTGCTAGTACTCACAGCTGCCAAGCTAGAAGTTTGTGAAAGACGCAGGTGGCTCGCAATGAGTTGATACTGGGTTATATCCTCTTTTTTTGGCAGAGCATTTTATTTACTGATTGCTAATGGGATGTAAAGAGTATTTTGAAAAATATAACCATTTATTTTTTCTAATTTACAAATGGAACATTAAAAGGAAACTAGTTCCTTATCAGATGCCTAAAGTATATGTAAAACTAGAGGGACATGTAAATGCTGTATTACCTTAACATTACATTAACAAGCAAAAGATACAGTGGCAGTTTGTACTCTCAGATAATGCAAATCATATGAGCAGTTGCCTGGGGATAAACAGCAAAGCTATTCAAACATCACAAGTTTTACTCAAATGCTACCACACGCCTGCTGGATCAGCAGTTACTGTTGAATTGTGAGGGCATCTCTCTAAATGAGATCAGAGATATATTGGATGTCTTTGGTGAGACTTTCTAAATGTGTTATACATTTCTGTACTTTTTCATTTATATATGATGTCTCGCCACATTTCTCAATATTTGAGAGAAATCCCACATGGTTTTTGCCAGCCAGTTAATACATAATGTGGTTAGAGTGTATGGATCAGTGGATAAAAGGTTCTTGATGTGAACCAAAGCCAAGAAAACCTCCTGGGACGCTCTGCTGAAGCCTAGTTTATTGGAGAGTTGCCAGAGTGCAGCTCTGTATTGACAACATTGGATACGCTTATGATAGAGCATTAGCTGCACTAAGGGTGTGTTCAGAAGTAGTCACTTCAAGCATGGGAGCACACTCTGGCACAGATAAGACCGTTTCGATATTCAGAGTTGCTCCCTGTCTTTTTTCTATAATATTATATAAAGCATTTAGCTAGCTAACGGGCTTCCTTTCCCTAACTGCTAATATCACCTTTAGCCTTTCTAATGTATTTTTCTAGGACTATTGTTATAGTCTAAAGGCTACCATGTCTCATCATAATCATCTCTTACATTGTCATCCTCACTGATAAGAAACAGGCTTTTTTGGGGATTGCCCACAGTACTAAATGTATGTAAGTCGCTTTGGATAAAAGCGTCTAACAAGTGACATGTAATGTAATATTTAGGCTAACCGGTTAGTTAATTAATGTAGGAATCGAATGCAGTGTTTTTACAAATTACAACACTCATCTTAGTGTAGATATTGGACAAAAGTCCACATTTTATTTAATATACAGAAAGAGTGCAGCGTTGTCAAATTCAGTGCTTCCTCCTCTGTGGATGCCACTGGCCAAAATGGCTGCCACAGTGAAGTTGTAGTTCATGGGCCCCACGGTGCTTCATCATGTCCACTGGGGATAAATATGTACTACACACAGACATCAGACATCAGACATCAGGCATCAGCGGAGCTTAGGGCTGAGCAATACATACTTATATTATTTATAATCGTTATCTGACTCTAGATATAATAATAATAATAATAATAATAATAATAATAATAATACATGACACTTCAATAGCGCTTTTGGAAGACGGAGCATAAAACAAAAAACAAAGAAAAATACATACATATGGTCTTGGTTCTCTTTTTATTTATTGACTTGGTTTATCCACACATGTACTTTGCTCAAAATACAAACTATATTCTTTACAGTCTATAAAGTAAAAAAAACACCTACAAAAATGGCATGTATCAACATGCATACAATTGCCTGGTTTTGAAGGCTGCATTACATTAGTGTTGTAATATTTAAATGTATGTGTATTATTTTTCTTTACCCAATAAGACAATATATCCACGCAAAAAGTATCATTTTTAATACTGTCCCAATATTGAGGGATTTTATCCAAAATATTGTGATGTTCGAATTGCTTCATATCGCCCAGCCTCGGCTGAGCTATTGAAAACAATATCACTTGCATCTGCTTTCACTGACCGTCTTAACAAGACTGAAGAAACTCATAGTAGCATGCATTGTCCTTTTTCTCTTCTCTCATCCCTCACACCCTCTCCTCTGCAGATGTGTCATAAAGCATCTGGAGGGTTTGGTGGTGCAGTATGATCTGACGGTGAGGGACAGCGATGGCTCGGTGGTGCAGTTCCTGTACGGTGAAGACGGACTGGACATCCCCAAGACTCCGTTCCTGCAGGAGAGACAGTTCGCCTTCATAGAGGACAACTACGAGGTAAGACAGAGCTAAACATGAGATAGTTAAACAATATATGGTATTAAACCATATATTATGAGGCATCTGTGATTTAGAACAGGGTTAGTTTTCAAATGTATTTATGTATGAATTTATTCAACAGGGAAAGTACACATAAATGACCATTGCTGTAAATGCATTTGTGAGCTAGCCAAGATGCTATTTTTCATCCTCACTCCCTGGACAGATATTTCAGCGTAACCCCAAAAACGAATTGTAATATTTACCGAAGATAATAAATCATAAAAACCATTCAACGTTGAGAATTAAAGCACACAGCAGCTTGCTTGATTTGTATCTGATCACAGGTGGAGCTGAGGTGCAGGTCAAGCAGAAGTTAGTTAAAGTTACTTTTATAAAGTTATCCAGAGGAAAGTAGTAGAAAAATAGTCATTAAGAACGTTTACATTTTATGCTTGGGCTGATCATATCTGTAACTTTTGAGGAAGTTAGTCAGAAATAGCTTCTCCTTTATATAGCAGGGGTGTCAAAGTGTATAAGTCTGCGATTGCGGATTTCTACTACTACTATATAACTTGTAATACTTATAGCTTTTAGTTTGACTTCAATTTAGGGGAATAATATAGTTTTTAGGAAACTCACTTGTAATGTATGCTTAATGAGCTAAAAAGAGTTCCTGTAATATAACCATGGCTGTACATGAATGTACATTGGCGTTAAAATTGATGAACTATAAGTGTAAATAACAAAGTAATGTTCAGTGTGGCAGAAAATCTGTTACCTGTAACTGGGACGGATGTGACACCTTTTTTTAATAAATTGTAATAAAAGATGATTGTTATTCAAATGGATATAAAGGACCTTGAAACAAACAAAAAAACAGGCGTGCAGCAGAATTGAATCAAACCTCAGATAGACCTATCAAATGTATGATTTGTGTTTTTGCATTACACAGTGCTGCGGCATGAGAACTAGTCCTCGACCTCTGTGTACAGAAAGAGTGCAGCCTTGTCAAATTCAGTGCTTCCTCCTCTGTGGATGCCACTGGCCAAAATGGCTGCCACAGTGAAGCTGTAGTTCATGGGCCCCACGGTGCTTCATCATGTCCACTGGGGATAAATATGTACTACACACAGACTTCAGGAGGCATTAGCAGAACTTGTGAACAGTATTGTATGTCAATTTACACATGTTCAGAGTCTTACTGTTAGCTTTTAGCTTTAGCCTGTTGTTTATAAATGATGCTGTGTCTCAATTCTAACACTTTTCTAAGTACACTGCCATTTTGCACACTGTGAGCGTGCAGTGTGTGATTCAAAGGAAGTGATGATTGCCGCATTTAGGGTTCGCGGCACAAAATCATTACAGACTATTAAATAATGAACAGTTGACCCAGTAAAATCAAGGATGGCTTATTTTACACAACAATATAGTGATATGTTTCTTTTTAATAGTGAAAAAAAACAAATGTATAACTTTTATTTGTTTAGTGGCATTATAGCAGTTTGCATTAAGCATGGAAGCAGAGGGAAAGTTTACGAAATATGCTTGCTCACATTTCTTAAACTTCATTTATAACATAATGTATTTCAAAATAGTTTATGCCAGCAAGTCTTTTTCAGTTTTGGTTTGTCTAAGCTTTAAACAAACCTGATCCTCAGCCTGCATTAAAAGTGTTAGCAGGTGTGGTTTTAAGCTTAGCCATGCTAGCTATTTTCCACTGATTCATGTCTTTATCTTAAGCTAGGCTTATAGTATCTCTTGTAGCCTACAGTTAAAAAGGTTACTTCCAAAACTGCTCTTTTTATCTTCCTACCAAGGAAACATTATTATATCCTACAAACAAATAAAAAGTGTTTATGTTGTAGATTCAAATGTCCCCACACAGTATAGACTTCCATTAAACACCATAGTTTGAAAAAAAGCATGCATTACCTCACATTTGGTGTGTTTCCCCGTTCCCGTCAGGTGATCAGGAGGCTGCAGGGGCTGGACGAGGTGTTGCCCCGCCTGGACCCTCACTCTGCCGCTCGACACTTCGCCTCTATCCAGCGCTGGAAGGCCAAGAGAGAGGTGGCCTGTCCACGCAAAGGTACCACACTCAGTTTAGTTGATACTAAAAGTGCAAAAAACATGCATACAGATGTAGCACCTCATTTTGGACGTCCCTACCGCAGTGGGGCCGTGATCGGCACGGAGTCGATCCTCGCTGAAAGGAAAACCCCCCGCATGACTTGATACGCCCCCTTGATAAATTATGCCGATTTTCGGACTTGTGAATTCTCGCGCACGGTGACTCGTGACTCGACTCGGACTCGCGCACTGATTGAAGCGACTCGGACTTGGACTCGTGAATTCTCGCACACGATGACTTGGACTCGGACTCGTGAATTTTTCCCCCACGATGACTCGGACTCGACTTGTACATTGACGCTCCGACTTGTACTCGGACTCGAGCAAGTTTTCTCTGGAGTCTGATGTCCTCTATCCTGACGTGTGCACCTGCGAGGCGAGTTCACGTACTGGGCCCCGCTATTCCAGTCTAGAGATGTCCAGAGACACACCCTGCATCGTGCTGTATGCTTTCACACATTCTGCTTCCACATTGGAAAAGAGCAGCGCAAAATGCTCGTTATGTGGAAAAAAGATTGAAGAGAAGGCTCCGTAACACATTACTCTAAGGATCGAGTTCAGACATATAGGCTGTCTTGAACACTATCATCAGAGTAACGTGATCTAATCAATAAATAAAGATTCAGCCGATAACACGAAAGCACATGGTTACTTAACATGCAGAATGTTGTCATTTTGCATGCTAAGTAGCCATGTGCTTTCTGGGGCTTAATCTTTATTGATGGAATTTAAACATTCACTATAATAATTGTAGCGTCCCCGGCTGAATGATGGTCAGACTCTCCAACTGATGGTATCTGTTTATTGCACACCCTTGCTTTTATACAATCATTACCAACGTAAGAGCTTGTGCCCTTATCAGCCAGGTGCTAAAAACCCAATGTAACTATTTAGTATATGTTAATGTATTCGTCATCTACCCGTCATTATACATGTGTGTTTACACTGCTCCGTTGTCCATTGACTTCCGGTAAAAGTTCCTTCAAAAATAAGAGTCCCGATCTTATTACTATCAAAATAAAAGTGCAAAACAAAAACTTTACCTTAAGAAAATATTAGCATACAAATATAATCACTTCTCTAAAAGGTAACTAATTTTAAATATAGTTAGAAGGTCATTTACAATAATATAAATAATAATATTAATATGAATATTATTAATAAGCTTTATATTTGTATAGCACCTATTACAAGAATTGTAGCCAAACTCGCTTCACAGCAGTTCAATAGACAGATTAGTATAACATGACAGGATAAAAGTAATGTAGGAGCTATAGCTACATTTCAATGAATATATCCACTAAGATTAATACATGAAGACTTGTGACTCGGACTTGACTTGGACTCTTCTTGGGGGACTTGGACTCGGACTCAAACACAGGTAATGATGACTCGGACTCGACTCGGACACTCCTTGGGTGACTCGGACTTGGACTCAGACTTGAACACAGGTAATGATGACTCGGACACTCCTTGGGTGACTCAGACTTGGACTCGGACTCGACTCGGACTCTCCCATGGTGACTCGGACTTGGACTCGGACTCGAAAAGTGGGGACGCGAGAGTGACTTGGACTCGTGAATTGGTGACTTGACTACAACACTGGACTCTATAATAATATAATAATAATAAATGGAGCCTCTCTTTTCCTCCCCCTCTTCTGACAGCCCAGCAGCTGATCTCTGAGCAGCAGAGGTGGGGAGAGGCGGGGCTATTGCGTCATCGTTATCAGGAAATTATCGTATAGGGCGTAGACACGGAGCCGTTTGGTCCCCCAGAGCGTTTCGTCCGCTGATCTACCCACCTTGGGACCCGTTATCGTTATCGTTTTCTGCGTTTCCATGTCGGCCTCGTGTGGCCGAACTGTCTATATGATAGAGAACTGTAGCGGATACGACCGTTACCGTTCTCGTGTGGCTGCATCCGTAGTTCCCAGCACTTAGTTCCCCCATGGAACTAAAGAGCAGATCTTGTTCACACCGGAATAAGTCCCTGAGGGAAGATTATGCAAATGAAGCCGCTGACGTCACTTCTTCTTCTTCTGCTTTGGGTTTACTGGCAGGCCGCAAACAACTTCACGGCGTATACTGCCACCCGAAGTCCCCGGCCGGAAGTCCCCGGAGTTAGGGACTGGCTTCAGTAGAAGCTGCTGGGACTCCCAGCAGCTTCTACTGAAGCCTTCCGAGTAAATCGCCAGAACGCCGACACCTCCTCATCACTCCACCGCTCCCATGTTGTTTTTTGTGTTGCCATAAGTTAGTCTCTCTCCGTTGGTGCGCTGGGCTAATGCTAATGCCAGCAACAATGGCGGCTTCACAAAACTTTTCTGAGTTTTACGGGCCGTGGTTTGCAATTCGCCCAGCCAATCAGAAATTGGAACTTTTTTCTCCCCAGGAAAGTACCTGCTCTCTAGCAGGGACTGAAAAGGGGGGAACAGTTCTCATGAACTAAGTTCTGTTTTTGGTGTGAACGCAAAATCCCAGGAACTATCGGAACTAAAAGGGAAAAGTACGGGGAAAAGTACTCCGTTGTGAAAGCGCCACATGTCTGATTGGCTTAGAGCTTTCGTGACTGAAAACATTTTTAAACAAACAAAAATTGACCATACCGCTCACCAGTCCCCACCCCCCTCTTGCCCCTTTCACACCAACGCGGTTCCAGGGCCGGTTCGGAGCTAGAGCCTGAAAAGCACAGTTTTTTTCCTGTGCACACCGCAGCGGGGCCTCTAAGCGCCGAAAACCGGTGCTTTTCAAGCACCAAAAAATTGTCGGTCTAGATTAGCAAGAACCGCATACGTCACGCTTACGTCAGAGGCGGGGGCAGGATCAACCTAAGCAATAACAGTACGCGAGTACGGCAAATAAAAGTTGTAACAAGCAGTAGCGCTGAGCAAAGTGACTAGAACGCAACCACACACTTATTAAAAAAAACACACTTTATAAAGTCAGGCAACACTAACCAGGCTTCGTGTGATTCTGTTTATTTGTACCTTACTTTGACCATCCGTTCGCTCTCATTGATCACTGTGGAGAGCAGGCAGACGTTTTGTATTATAGCAGCTATCGGATGGAATCAATACATGGGCTGCACAGATTGTCATGTCCGACTATCACAAGTAGAATCATCACGAAAAATAAGCCGGTAAAATGTGCCTTTAAACGGCTTATGCCACAATAGGATAGCAGCAACAACAACAAGTAGTCAAGATAGTCAGTTTAGCTTCGGTTGCTATGCTAACATCACCCATTTTATACCAGAGAAACTTTCATAACAGCGTTGTGATGCCAAACAGCGTCAATTCAGACTGACACACATTCACTTAAGGGGAACTGGGGATATGTATCAGCTGCTTGTGTGACAGTCACACAGTGAATACTTTAGAGCCGTGTGAGCTAACCCGGAGCTAACGGGAGAATACACTCCCGTGGAAGAGCAGCCAGCACTGCAGCGGTCGGTAAATGCCGCTGAAACACATTAATAAACAATGAACCACGGCACTCTGGAGAAAAGTACAAGGTTGGAGAAGTCGTTATTTAATTTAATCTGGCTTCGTATGATTAAAAGCAACACGATCATCGACCCGACGCAGTCCCCCATTGTTGTTGTTGTGAGCGCCGTTGGGGAGAAAATCAGCGACGTAAACGGTGACGTCATGACGCAGCCGCGGCAGCACCAGTCGGGCTATGGGCGGTGTGAACAAACCGGGGGCTGAAAAGAAAAAACGGTTCCGAACCAGAAGAGCGCAAGCACGGAGCTAGAACGGGAACCGCGTTGGTGTGAAAGGGGCAACTGAGTGACAAGCTGATAAGTCAACTACTACTGTCAGGGAACATACTGTGTGAACCAAGGCCGAAACAAAGACCAAAGGTTACCCAGTTAGCTGTCTTTGTGTATTGCAACCAGGGACTGTAGTTTCCCCACATCAGACGCATATTCATGACGTCCGCTGGCGCATCATAAATACGTTGATAGTGAAAGTGCCGTCGGATTCTCAAAGCACTGCAGTCTCTTCTCCTAAATCCTTTTGAATTCTCCTATCCACTATTCCTTAACCCTGAAAGGGTCTGTGGGCCATCGGTGTGACAACTCTCCCATCCCCCCTCTTCTCCAGCATTGCCGGTACAGGTCTTGATAAATGGTATAAAACAATTAAAACATTGCAAGCTGAGGCAGTGAAAATGTTTGTAATATTATTGCCATAACAATCACACATTTAGTTTATTCACAAAATCAGACAGTTATATTTAAAAATGGTCTGGCTTTAATACAAATAAAATACTGTAGGCTCGACAGCCCTCCTTAAGGTGATCAACACATGCAGGTACATTGCCTGTCTGAAAGGGTCTCTGGAAATATCAAACATTTAGTTAAAGTTTTAAAAACAGTGACGGGGTCCAAACTCAGAGGTGGAAGAAGTATTCCGATTATTTACCTAGGTAAAAATATGTGTTAGAAGTAAATGTCCTGCATTCAAAATGGTCAATTGCCCAAGTGAAAAGTATTATCATCTGAAAGTAAAATGAATCATTATGTTATCAGTATTAAATACATATAAGTATTTTTACAACTTATATTTAGAAATACTGCGTTGTAATTATTGATGCATAAATGTGCTCATGCATTCAATGTGGCATCTGCTATAATGGGGTTAATGTATATTACTTAATAATACAACACATTATAATACATGATAATGTATGAGTTGATTTACTTCGATCTACTGTACTGTGTACACCACAACAATATTACAAAACATATACTGCATATTAAAGCAAACTATTGTAAAGGTAAAAGTATGAGCATAAAAAACATTTACATTATTATTATGGTTATTAAATATATAAAGACTATATATTATTGAATTACAATTAAGATAATAAGATTAGATATACTTTATTTGATCTAAAATATTGATGTTTTTTAGTAGCCTGTGAAAACCATAACAAATAAGTGATTAAATGCTAGTGTTGAGCAAACACAACTGCAGAGCTGCAAACATTGCAAACAAACTGAAGACCAAAGTTCACCCAGTTGTCTTTGTGTATTTGTGAATGAAGTGCCATCTCATGGTTAAATCCTGAAATAGAACAAATGGGGAAATCTGGCAACGCCCTCTCAGGACATAGTGGGAGGGCTTTAAAATCCCAGGCACTGGGATCCGCTGGGTGGAGTCCATTCTAGAGTGCTACATCTGTAGACTCTGGGGCCGTTTCTCAATCGCGAGGATGCTGGCTTGGTAGCACAGCCGAGCCGAGCATCTTGCTTCAGAAGCGAGGCAAGAATACTTCCTGCCATTCGGAAAACGAAGAGTGGAACAGGCTAGCAAGTGTGCAGGTGTGCGTCATATGAGAGGCCCCGCCTTACATCTTCCGCCACAGATTTGGGGAAATTGGTCCGTGCGCAAAGCATTGTGGGGATTTTAAGGACGCGAAGTCTACCCATGTGCAGCCTCGAAATTTCCCCCAAACCAAGGACGCGGCCTCGGTAGAATTCCAAGTATGCTGGAGATTGGAACAGTCCTTCGGCGGCACTCGATGACGTAGCATCCTTGAAATATTGGCTTGGAAGCCAATATCCTCGCGCTTGAGAAACGGCCTGGGTGTTTCTCAATCGCGAGTAAAGCTGCTGTAGAGCCACTATTTCAAGCATGCTACGTCATCGAGTGCCGCCGAAGTACTGTTCCAATGTCCAGCATACTTGGAATTCTACCGAGCCCGGCGTACTTCGTAGCGAGAAATTTCGAGGCTGCACATGTGTAGACTCCGCGGTCTTAAAATCCCCACAATGCTTTGCGCACGGACCAATTTCCCCAAATCTGTGGTGGAAGATGTAAGGTGGGGCCTCTCATATGACGCACACTTGCTAGCGTGTTCCACTCTTTGTTTTCCGAATGCCAGGAAGTATTCTTGCCTCGCTTCTGAAGCAAGATGCTCGGCAGACATGTGCTACCAAGCAAGCGTACTCGCGATTGAGAAACACCCTCTGGCTGTGGAGATGTTAATAGCAAAATACCCAACTAATCAGGCTTAGTTTTTCTTACAGTGGGGGAGAAAGTACTCAGTTATTTTTCTAATTTCACAAAAATTTGTTTTAGCACAATGTAGAAAAATGCAGTTAACTTAACATCCTGCTTTCAAAGCTTTACTTAATTCTAGTACAACAGTATTAGCATCAAATCAAAATACAAAAAATAGTACTTAGCATGATTTATCATCGGATTATAGTTATTGATGCTTTCTCATATACAGTTATTGTATAATCTATATATTGATAATACTTTTTTCAGAGGTGGACGCAGTACTTGTTTCTTTTACTTTAGTAATGTTTCAATACTACGATTCAATTTATTTATAACCCAAAAAATACATGGTAAATTCATTGTGATCACATTTAGTTTTGTTTATCTGAATCTGTGAAGTTATCAACTGAATGTAGTGGAGTAAAAAGAACATATTGCCCTTTAAATAGTAGTGAAGTAGAAGTATTAGCATGAGCAGCCTCCTCAAGTACTGTACTTAAGTACTTATTCACCTCAAAAGTGTACTTAAGTACAATAATGTACTTAGTTTCTGTCCATCACTGCTGTCATGTTATATTTGTGTATCTGTGTTTTAATGTGTGGCAGGAGCGTTCCTGCTGTATTCTCAAAAGAAGTTGGCCCATCTGGAGCAGACGGAACAAGGAGGAGAGCCAGATGTCTGCGGCCGAAAGGCTTCTATACTACAGGTGCTAAATGACACAAAAGATCTGCCAGTTCTAGTGCTTCACTCTGTTCATGGAGGAGTCAAAATGCTTATTTAAGCTATCTGGCGGCTTCTTAGAAATGTAGTCACTACATTCCCCACAGCCTCAGTACCAGAGGTGGAAGAAGTACTCTCGTTTTAAATACAAGTAGAAGTACCTGAGTGTAGGAATACTCTGTTACAAGTAAAAGTCATTTCAAATTCAATTCAAAAATGTTACTCAAGTAAAAGTAGAAAAGTATTAGCATTAAAATGTAGTTAAAGTACCAAAAGTAAAACTAATCATTGTGCAGATTGGTCCATTTCATAATAATATATATGATATGTTTTATAATGATTGATCATGAAAGTGTTCTCAAAGCTGGTAAAGGTGCAGCTAGTTTGAATGACTTTGTATACTGCAGGGTAGCTTGTGAATTTACTCCAGGTGGAACTAAAGTCTGATTTAACACTTGATTAGATTTCACATCATTCATCCACATCTGTAAAGTAACTAAAGGTATTAAATACATGTAGTGGAGTAAAAGTACACCATTTACCTCTGAACTGTAGTGGAGTAGAAGTTAAAAGTAGCAACAAATGGAAATACTCAGATAAGGTACAAGTACCTCAAAACAGGGTGCGTACGGGTGCTGGAAATCCTTGAAAATGCTTGAGATTGTACGAGGTGTTTTCAAGGTTTGAAAAGTGCTTGAATTTTGGGAATGGTGCTTGAATTTGGGATAAAGTGCTTGAAATTGTAAATGCTTTACTTCGCTTTTTAGATTAAAAGAAAATAAAGAAGTCGGAGCGCGCTTAATTGCTTCGCTTTTACATAAAACAGCTCCGCTCCGGCCTTCCCGCGCAATGCGCGTGACCGGCAAGTGTTTTTGTTACGTGTGTGACCTGGGCATTCTGATGAGAGTGATAGATGACAGTATGCCAGGAGGTTGCCGTTTCAACGAGCGTTGGCTAGCAGAAGACAAATACAAGCCATGGCTAAGACGAGGGTCAAGCGAAGCCCAAGAGTAGCCTCCTGCAAAGTGTGCAACAATAACGATGCGAGAGTCTGCGCTGACGAGCCACACACCACACGAAAGGTACGCCAGAGTAGAGCATTTTAGATTAGGCTATCGTTGCATGTAAAATACATGACACTTTTCTCTGCGCGGCAAAACAAGCTCGCCAAAATGGCTTCACTAGTCTGGCAGTATTTTAAGTGTCCGAAAATGACAGTAAAATAGCGGTATGCAACGTGTGTGTGAAGCAGAAATCCTGCAGCTCCACCCGCTGTGACGGACCGGTGAGCGGAGCAGAACACACATTAAGAGTTAGACCTAACACACTTAGCTATTTTATCTACCTCTGGAACAAGCTAAACTAGTTATAAATATATTTATTCTTCACTGTCGGGTCGCTCATTACTGGATCAGTGAGCTGCAGGAGATACTGACCGGCTGTCAGGAGAGAGAGAGAGGGGGAGAGAGGAAAAGAGAGCGGTATCGGTATCGGCCGATACTGATTCCGGCGATCGGCTCCAAAATTGGCGATCGGAGCATCCCTAATAATTGTATATGATATGTTTTATAATGATTGATCATGAAAGTGTTATCAAAGCTGGTAAAGTTGCAGCTAGTTTGAATGGCTTTGTATACTGCAGGGTAGCTTGTGAATTTACTCCAGGTGGAACTAAAGTCTGATTTAACACTTGATTATATTTCACATCATTCATCCACATCTGTAAAGTAACTAAAAGTATTAAATACATGTAGTGGAGTCAAAGTACACCATTTACCTCTGACTTGTGTTTACTGCCAACCTAAAAGTACCTCAAAAATAGTAATCAATAATATATTGAAAAGTTATTTGGCTGATTGTTTTATATTGGCTCAGCCAGGTTATATGGGATGCCCAGTCTACGTACAGATGGGTCACACATTTTGAAATATTAAACTTAGTTTTCTTTTCTAACATTTTTAATTTTTCATCCTCATGTAGAATGCTATTATGAAACACACATTTGGTTGTTTATAGCATAAAGAACATCTGATTTAATGTGAGGTAGGGAAATAATCATTTGAGTTTAAGTATGTGTATATAAATATGTAATTTACAACAGCTGTAAGATGCTTGAAAAGCTTGAAAATGCACCTTGAAAATGCTTGAAAAGTGCTTCAATTTGACTTTGGAAAAGGTGTAAGAACCCTGTCAAAAGTACAGTAGTTGAATAAATCTACATTACTTTGCACCATTGCTCAGTACACAATGGATGCATCATGGTAACCTTGTCTAACCAAACTGTTCCTCTCCCCGCTGCGCAGCTCATACAGCAGTGGCAGGCTCTGGATGATTCCAGCAGATCCAAGTACAGCAGGAAGTCCTCCCGCTGCCCCGAGCCCTCTCTGGGCCAGTTACGGCCCGACGTCTGCTTCGGATCGGTCTCTGAAAACTTCCACAGCATCACAGAGAAATACCTGCAGAGCGAAGGAAGGCGGAAACAGGACAGCATCGACACAAACAGGTACTGAATGTGAGGGTTTTAAATGTGGCAAAACTGTAGTACAACTTCATGAAACCAAGAAATCCTGATCCTTTTTAATCATGAGCCAAATATGCAAGGGTGGTGGATGTTAAATATTTTTTTGAAGTGTGTCATTCTGGTCCTAAGCAAAGGATCCTGTTTTGTTTGATGTGACTACAAACACGTTTAAAATGTCAAGGTATTGTTTGTGAAGCTTCTGTTTACAGTGTCTATTTTTAAGGGGACTTATCCGGCTTTTGGGGGGTTTCCCCTTTCTTTCCTTTTTCACCTGTTTTGTCTATTTGAAGCCTCATGCCTCTCTTTCACTCTCTGTTCAGCCTCCGTCAGCTGCTGCACTACAAGTGGCAGCGCTCGCTGTGTGACCCGGGTGAAGCAGTGGGTCTGCTTGCAGCTCAGTCTATAGGGGAGCCCTCCACCCAGATGACCCTCAACACCTTCCACTTTGCCGGCAGAGGAGAGATGAACGTGACTCTGGGAATCCCTCGGTACGTCGCCTCTACGCCTAACTCATTAATCACTTTATATACTGTATAAGGGATAATATGCAGTGAGCCAGTTATTATAGCCAAAAGAATCCCAACAGGTTCTATTAACCAGTCTTTAAAAAACGGCAGAGCCCATACTGGTTCCTGTTAGTGTTTACTTCCTGTGTGTCTTCTTCTGCGGACATTAAATTGACCGGACTTCTTTCTGCGGATCGATATTTCTGTGTATTGTCCCTTGATAGTGGGGAGGCGTGTGGCGCAGTGGATAGAGCCTTGGTGTTGGGATCAGGGGGTCACAGGTTCAAACCCCACTGCAGTCAGCATGTCGTTGTGTCCCTGGGCAAGACACTTCACCCCAAATTGCTCCTGTGGGGATTGCCCACAGTATTGAGTATGTAAGTCGCTTTGGATAAAAGCGTCTAACAAGTAACATGTAATGTAATGATAAGAGCGTTCTTAGCAGCTGCATGCTATCAAAAAAAGAGCAGAATGATGAATTTAAAGATTGACCAATCAGAATTGAGCTTTCAACTGAGCTGTGTATTAATAGAGTGGTGCAGTGATTACGTTTTTTGTTTACCGACGCGGAAGTTAGCATCGCACTGGTTCCATCGACAAAAAGCAATGGGATTGAGTACTGCACAGGTTCATCTCCACATATTAACACCACTTTTATAATAGTTGAAGCGCAAATGCAATCACCAGATGTAAAAAGCTAACGCTAGGCTATAAACAAACTACATCACGGTTGCATGGTTGCTCATTACAGCTGTCACACTTAAGCTGGCTATTGTTCGGCATGATGATGTTTAGCAGTCTCATTTCGTCACTCCTTTGACACATTCACAGCTTCAGACTTTCCCCAGTGAGGTCATTACTGACGTATTTTATGTTGAGGAATAAAACATGAAAATCTCTTCACCTTGTCAAACATTAGACCTTATTTCAGAGAAATAAACAAAAACTCACAAAAACCTTTGACTTCAAGACAAGTGCTCAAATGGTTTTAGGACTCGCTCCTTCACCACTTTAAATAAAAAAAATTTGGACTTCTTTAATTGGCACATGATGACTGTTTTAGTGTTATTAAACAAAATACATTTCCTAAAAAAACCATTGCCTACTTACTCATCCCTGCTTCATCTGCCCCAGCCTTCCCCCAGACTGTTCCTCCATGTCTCACCCCCACCCTGTGTCTCTGTTTGTCTCACAGACTGAGGGAGATCCTGATGGTGGCCAGCTCCAACATTAAGACTCCCATGATGAGAGTTCCTGTGCTAAACACCAAGAGAGCCTTGAAGAGAGCCAAGACGCTGCGCAAGAAACTCACCAGAGTCTGCCTGGCTGAGGTAAGGGTCCCTTCTCTTCTGTTTACTCTCCTCTGTTATTATTTTCATATTCCATTATCTCTTTTGCTAGACTAATGTTATCTTTGGGTTCTTTTCATGTCTTTTCTTCCGTTATATTGAATTACTTCCTGAGCCGTCCCTATTATTTTCATTAACCATAAACCTACCCATTCTTTTTTTGATTAATCATTTATTAATTAATTAATCATATGATTGTTTTTAATCCTTTTTTGTGGCATTTCTTCATGTTTCTTCCCTTTTATTTCCTTGTATCTTTTCACTTTGTTTGCATATATCGTTTTTTTGAACAGGCCTGCAACTCTTTTTTTCATTGCCCATAAATCTGCCCATTGTTTTCTGGATACATTTTTTATTTTATCGGCTATAACATTTTAGGAAATAGTGAAAAATTATTTGATCCCGGTTTCTCAAAGAACAAAAGTGTCTATTTAAGAAAATGTCAAATCTCTTTATTCCGAAAAGCTGAAAACGGTATATTCTGCCAGTTGTTTATTATTATTCTAATTTTACTTCTTTAGTTAGACGTATAGTTTAATCATTGCAAATACAAATGTGTTTGGAGATGTCCAACAGTGTGCTAAACTGAAACTTGTGTGTGTGTGTGTGTGTGTGTGTGTGTGTGTGTGTGTGTGTGTGTGTGTGTGTGTGTGTGTGTGTGTGTGTGTGTGTGTGTGTGTGTGTGTGTGTGTGTGTGTGTGTGTGTGTGTGTGTGTGTGTGTGTGTGTGTGTGTGTGTGTGTGTGTGTGTGTGTGTGTGTGTGTGGTGTGTGTGTGTGTGTGTGTGTGTGTGTGTGTGTGTGTGTGTGTGTGTGTGTGTGTGTGTGTGTGTGTGTGTGTGTGTGTGTGTGTGTGTGTGTGTGTGTGTGTGTGTGTGTGTGTGAGCAGGTGCTGCAGAAGGTGGATGTGGTGGAGACGCTGCGGATTGAAAATCACCTCAAACTGCGGACTTTCAAAGTCACCTTCAACTTTCTGCCTCCTGACCGCTACTCTGAAGATAAGCTGCTCACACCACACCAGATCCTGTACTTCATGGAAAATAGGTGTGTGTGTATTTGTATGTGTGAGGGCCGTTGAATTTTCCTGTAAAATAATCCAGTAAGATTTAACCTGATGTAAACATAAAGAAAGTACTGTTACACTTGATAATGGTGGTAAAATGATTTGTGATATGCTTACCAATTTTCTTAAGCACTGTACTGTATCTAGGTTTAAATTTAGATTTTAAACACAAAAACTAGTGCTGAGATGTTGGATGTTACTATTGGAGGTCAGAAGTCCCCTTCCACCAACATTTTAACCTTTAGCACAGTTAAGTAAGTCTCAACAGGTTAAAAAACGATCTTATATGTTATAAAAACTACTAACCAAACTGAATTTAATGAAAGTGCCCTTTTTTGGCACCGTTTTAGCTAATGCCAGCATGTTTCCATGTATTGATGCAGGGCTCACCCCCCTTGCATTATGCTACATTTGCTGCTAGCTATCACAGCCAGCCAAAGTACACCCTGTAGGGAGTAAAACTCTAACACAGAAAAGACCTGTCTATGCTGCCCCAGAACGCCTCATTGGAGATTTTTCTTTTTCCATTTTTTTCTTCCTGAGTACCAAATGGTCCAATCCGTGGAGCTCCTCACGCACACACACTCTCTCAGCGACAAAACTGTGACGCGCTGGGGGGGGGGGGGGTGCTAGTGCTAGTGCTAGTGGAGCCTCGCAGCGACGAAACTGTGGCGCGCTTACACTGTAGGTGCGCCGCGGCGGGCGGGGTGTGGGTGCTAGTGAAGCTTTGCAGATGGGGGTGCTGCAGTCCCCTCAGCACCAACCCCTTCCCGCGTCCATGGTGCTCAGGCTGAGTTCAGGCTGCGTTTCGCGGTGTCTCGCTGTCTCGCTGACCCCACGCAGCAACCAGGAAACGACACCAGTAATAGAGCTCACACTGTCCCCTCCTCACAGCGGCAAGCCCCGCAACGTCCCGCCAACACGGCACCCAGAATCTCCAGATAACCCCCTGTTTCATCAGATGAATCGTGTCGCCACATTGTTGCCAATACACGGCTAAATTATTAACCTCTTTTTTTCTTTTCTTCACTTTGCTCCTTTGTTTTTTCCTCCCAGGTTTTTCCGTCTCCTGCTGGACGCCATTAAGAAGCGCAGCGCCAAGCTTGCCTCCATCGCCGTGGAAACAAGGAAGGCCTCTCTCCGAGATAAGGACAACGATGCAGAGGGCACCGCTGACAACGCAGGGGTCTGTTTTATTATTTGAGTGCTCCCTATATGGTTTTTAGATTTACTGTTGTCACTCGTATTTGAATCAAAGCATCTCTTAAATACCAAAATAAAATCTGAAGTGTTTTCATCATGTTGAAATCAGCTAGACGACGTGGAGGTAGAAGAGGAGCGAGAGATTGTTGACGACCAGGCCAACGAAGGAGACGCCGACGCATCGGACGCCAAACGGAAAGACAAACAGCAAGAGGAGGTATGAAGACAGATCAAATACTTCTTAAACAATACTCAAATGAATACTTAGACGCATTCTAGTTAAAGCTGCACCACTTGGAAATACAAAGCTCTGAAATGAATCTCTTTTACTTTAGACATGTCTAAACAAAGGTTGCGAAAGCATCAAGTATACCAAGTTAACACTAGAAATAACGCCGCTCAACTAAAGCACACATTTAGGAATGGTTTCAGAATCCTGTTAGTAATCCTGGAGTGACTGTGTGTCTATACAGGCTTTATCTGTTCCCAGATTCCACTCATGTTGGTGCTCATCTAACCCCTGCATTCCATTATGTCATCATAAAGGTTTAACAAGACAAGATACACAGCCATGCTTCTGACTCTGTGAGGCTGCACTGTACACAGTGTTGCTTTGAGCTAAATGCTAACCTAAGTAAGCTAACAAGCCATAAGGAAATTGCTAGCTTGCTTACTTTTAGCAGATTTACATGTTCACCCTAAGATGTTGAAACGTATACTTTCCGTCCTTACTAATATTTTGCAATCTAGTGTTGAAGATATTTGCTGTAGGGATGTTTGCCTTCTCTCTAATATAATGGAACTAGATGGTGCTTCACATTTGGTGCTCAAAGCGCCAAAAATGACATTTGAGTAGCAATGTGTGGTTCAAGAAATCATTCCCCTTTACTCAGCATACTCCACAGAGCTTGTTGTGAGCAGTATCATCTAGGAACTATTTCGTTTATACCAAACCACACCTGTGAATGAGTGAGCATGAGCGTCTACACCATGAGTAGATGCATGTTCTTTTCTGCGCGATGGTATGGTTAGTAGGGGTGTAACGGTTCACAGAATTCACGGTTCGGTACGTACCTCGGTTTGGGGGTCACGGTTCTGTACGGGTTCGGTACAACAAGAAAAAGCAAACCATAATTCCAGATTTGTTGTTATTTATTTTTGAACAGAAGTGCAAGTTTGAGTATAAAAATAAGGAACTCTAACATTTTGAATAATTAACTGTATTACACCGTGAAAAACAAACCACAAACAGTAGCACACACACTCAGATGGCCATATTGTCTATAATGGCTGATGCCAAACAAAAAGGTTTCATCAAGCTGTAAAACTAAAAAGAATGTCTTGAAAAATGAAAATATTACATAGTAAATGATAAGAAAGTGTTTCAAGGGCGCATAGCAATTGAAATATATATAATAGCTTCCGTTATTTCTTTTGGTCTTTCGGCTTTCATGTCTATTGGCTTTTTTTTATTTTTTATTTTTTGTAAGTCTTTTTATTTCATTATAGTGTACAATAATCGATGCCATTTCATTTACATTGTAATATCACAGTACACTCACGACACTCCCCGACACTGTAAGCTACATTTGCTGAGAAATACTGATTATTTTACTAGTAACCTTGAAACAAGGTTGATATAGTAATGCAAATGATATACAACAACAGATTTAAATAGCAAAATCTTATCAAATCATAATCAGTTCTTAAATTGCTTACTCTTTTGTTGTGCTTTACATTTCTTGTTTTGAGCATTATTTAGCACCTCATCTTCACACAGGAAGTGGTGTCTTTCTAACTATATACTTGATTACTTTTTTGGCTTGTGAGCTACTTTTGAAATGACCAGCTCACCAAGGTCTACCAACCAAAAATAAAATCCCAAATTGCAAGGGGCTGAATAACACGTTTTATTTATACATGGGATAACTCTATTTGGGTTCTTGAACAGAAACAAATACATGAATACATAAAACTAAAAAGGCATGTTAATCTCTCTCTCTCTCTCTCTCATCGTCTCTCTCCTCTCGCTCTCCTCTCCCTCCGTCTCCTCTCTCCTCTCTCTCTCTCTCTCTCTCTCATCTCTCTCTCTCTCTCCTCTCTCTCTCTCTCTCTCTCTCTCTCTCTCTCTCCTCTCTCTCTCTCTCGCTCTCGCTCTCGCTCTCTCTACCAACCATATTCTGATGACTTGCACTGAATGGAGTCCGTCAATGTTGCATAATCAGGACAGTAACTGCTGATGGCTAGTCTCAGGCAGGCCTCCAAATGTTCATCAGTTAATTGGGAACGGTTCATTTGGAGAAGGCTGACACGCATAAATAAGTCGAGCCGAAGAGTGAGGTCAGTGAGGTGGCACTTTTTCTGACGTTTGGATACTTTTCAACTCTGAATAAGTTCCAAAACTGTCCGGCATGGGCACGCGACTTCAACTGAATGTCGGCCTGCATTGACAACATCTCATCCTCCAGCGCAGACGGGTTCAGATGAAACACTGCTCCGATGTTTTGGGCCAGCGAATCAATATCATGGTCTTCACTAAACGGATAGCACATGAATGTGGCGATTGGCTCGAGCAAAGCGAAGTCTCTGAACAGTTTCTCGAAGTCAGATGTAATGTTATTGACTTGCTCTGTGTAGCGTGCACTGTCCTTCCCTTGCTTCTCCAGCTCAGAGGCGATGTTTTGGAAGTTGGCCAAATCTTCACCATCCGTTGTGATGGAACTCAACTTAGACATGGGGAGTTTAGTTTTGTCAACAAAGCTTTTAAATGTCCGAAAAATGTCCGAAAAATGTCCTCGCCCCGAGTGTGTTCCTTCATTGGCAGAATTGTCAGCAGTTCCTCTTTCGCCGTCATGTCTGTGAACACCATCCGGATCAAAACGCACAATTGCGCTGTATCGCTCACGTCAGTGGACTCGTCTAGTTGGAGTGAGAAGCACTCGCAGTCTTCTATGTCCTTCCTGAGTTGCTGGGTCAAATCCTCAGCCATGACTTCACAGCGACGTGTGACTGCTCTGTGATAATTGGACGGCCTTGATAGCGTTTACTATGCTATACTATTTCTGTTTTGTTTGTGTAATCCCGAAACAAGGCGTCTGCTGCTTCTACGAAGGCTTCTTTCACCATCTCTCCATCTTGAAAGGATTTTTTGTGTTTGATTATAGCGTGAGTCACTCGTGGAGATGCTTCAGTGGCTGCCTTTTTCGGTGGATGTCGGCTTTAAGAAAAGTGACTGCTGTCCAGCTAATTGTGATTTAAGTTCCCTCACCTTTCTCTTTCTCAACTCGCTACTCGGAGGGAAGTCGCTGTCATATGCCTTGTGAACACTCCGATAATGCCTCTCCGCGTTACCTTTCTTTGGCAGAGCGACGCTTGCTTTACAAATAAGGCAAATACACTTTGAATGTGACATCACAAAAAGATATTCTTCCTCCCATTCTGTGTGGAAGTGGTATGTTTTTTGCTTTTTGCTCGGTCCTGCACTCATTTTGTTGTTTGTCTCTAACTTAATTTGAGTTTTCTTCACTTGACTGATTTTGTATCGCTTTGCATTCTGGGTTAACAGACTGGAAAGCGATAGGTCGCTTTTTCTGTCAATCAAGTAAACTCCTGAAGTGGCAGGGAGGCCAAGGGAGGAGGGATCAAAACCTGTTTTGTCTATTTTAACGGAGCTGGATAATTTTTTTTATGAATCTACCAGCATGCCCCTGCGGTCGACTGGTCGAGGGTACTGCTGATGTATTCACTGCTTGGTCTCATCCAAGATTGAGGCAAACAAATATAAAAGGCTCAGAACAACTACTTTAAAGCTTATTGTGTAGTTTTAGTACTGTTTGCTGTTAAACCACAATAAAAGTCTAAGCAAATTCAATCAAATTTTCTTCATATACACCAATATAGCAAATCAAGCATTTGTCTTAGGGGGCTTTACAGTGTGCACAGCATACGGCACCCTCTGTCCTTAGACCCTCGCAGCACACAAAAAAACTCACAAGCAACCCCACAATTAAAGGGAGAAACCTTGGGGAGAGTAACAAAGGGAGGGATCCCTCTCCCAGGATGGACGTGCAATAGATTTTGTGTGTATGGAATACTTACTGCATAGAAAATCCAAATGAAGAAAATTATGACGTGAACGTATTTTTAAAAAAAATATATATATATATATATATATATGGTACCAGAATGATTAAAAAAATTGTCCGGGTGCCGCCAAAAAATAAAACCATGGCTGTAGGAGCCATGAATGCCAGAAAGTGGTGATTTATGTTGTAAATTTAACAAGGGTTTTGATTGTCTATATGTTGGCATTGGACTTGATGATTTGGGTTACTACGAGGGTCACATGGCGGCCCTCGTAGTAAATATAATCCCCTGGTCTCCTGTGAGAGCGGCGTGTGGAAGAGAGGGTTAGAGGGTCGCTGTATTTTATCATGACCGCAAACTTTTCCATAGCTGTGATTATCAAAACAACTGCTCTCTGCACGTTGTAATAAGCTGATCATCAAATCTTTTCATTAAATTACATTTTTTTTGCTGCATTTTGAGATTTCAGCAATTCGTTTTTGATAGCGTGTCAGCGCTATACAGCTCGTCGCTAGACAACCAGGCACACCCTCAGCTTCTCAGCGACCTTTGTTAGTTTCCTGAAGTTGCTACATCATGATCCCCGGAGTCAAACAGGACTCCGGGGACGCAGACGCTAAGTTATTAACATGCACGTTTGTCAAATAAGAGTACTGCGTGTAGCAGTATAATTAAACATTACAGGTTGTGAGTGACATTAGTTATCATATTTATATATGTTTAGTAGTTTGTAGAAGTGCGCTCCAAAATATTTGTTGATCTTTATTGGTATTTATTATTTTGATATTATTTATTTAAATGTAGATATAAATGTATAATACATTTTTGTATTGGTTTTTCAGTTGAATTATACTTAAAGTTCAGGGTAATCAACGGTTAAAAACATACTGTTCAAATTATTATTTTATTTTTTTCTGAAGTTCAATAAATTGATGTTTTCAACATCAATGAATAATCGTATTTTATAATCATGATATCAATATTGGCCAAAATAATCGTGATTATGATTTTTGCCATAATCGAGCAGCCCTACCCTGAGCATATTAAAAACCAATGCATTACCTACTGTTATATCACCATTAACAGCTGTGTGTTTTCCTCCACAGGTGGACTATGAGAGTGAGGAAGAGGACAAAGGCGAGGAGGATAAAGAGGACCAGGACGAGGAGCAGCAGGAGGAGGAGGAGGAGGAGGGGGGGGGAGGAGGAGGAGGAGGAGGAGGCAGAAGGTGAGTCGGAGGAGTCCCAGCCCGAATCTGGTAGAGTGACATCCGAGAGGAGGAAGAAACAAATATCAAAACAAGTTGAAGAGGAAGAAGAGGACCCCTTGGATCTGATGAGGATTAACTTTGTTCTGCAGTCCAACCCGGCCATCGAGAGATACAGCTACGATGCTGAGAGCGAGCTGTGGTGTGAGGTGAGTCCATCACACAGCTGATTCAGAAGATTTGACATGGCTGCTCTTTAGCATTGAGATGTTGTATTAGTTCGTGTAGCCAAAGCAGCATATAGATTGTTCTCTGAACTCATACAAGTGTGGTTCTGTTAACATTACTTTTCATTACATGTAATTTATCTAAAGCAACTTACATACACTTCAGAACTGTAAACATGCCCTAAAGTGGGCTAAGTATCTTGCACAAGGACACTTGGACATGTTGAATGAAGGGGGTAGGATTGAACCACTAACCCACTGATAGGTAGCCCAGCCGCTAATGTAAGACTCAAAATGTTGCGTAATTTCTCAACTCTTCACATAATATATTGATAAGGTAAAATATGTTGTGTCACGGCCACTTAGTGACACTTATTACACAGCTACTTACTAAAATAATATTGATTCAAGCATGAATTTATTGATTTGAATATAACTAGATATGTTTTTTTGTGCATTTTGAAACTTTTAGGACCTCGTGATATAAATAAAGGCTATTCAAGTGTCATACTGGGTTGTAGATAAAAATGTGCTCATTTACAGACGTCTCTTTTCTAATATAAATTGAGGAAAAAAATGTGGTCCCAATTACATCACTTGCCACTACTAGAAATTGCTTCAGCGAAGCGACAGCTCACTTTCTCAAAATGACGGAGGCACTGATCAAGATTTTGTGCCTCGTAAAGGTACGCCCACACAGCAGCGTGCATTGAAGCTTGCCGGTGGGCGTGTCTGGCGTGCGACCAACAACCAATCACATTAGGCGCTTTCACACCTGGTGAGCGGTATGGTCAATTTTTGTTTGTTTAAAAATGTTTGCAGTCGCGAAAGCTCTAAGCCAATCAGACATGTGGCGCTTTCACAACGGAGTACTTTTCCCCGTACTTTTCCCTTTTAGTTCCGATAGTTCCTGGGATTTTGCGTTCACACCAAAAACAGAACTTAGTTCATGAGAACTGTTCCCCCCTTTTCAGTCCCTGCTAGAGAGCAGGTACTTTCCTGGGGAGAAAAAAGTTCCAATTTCTGATTGGCTGGGCGAATTGCAAACCACGGCCCGTAAAACTCAGAAAAGTTTTGTGAAGCCGCCATTGTATTTGCTGGCATTAGCATTATTAGCATTAGCATTAGCCCCGCGCATCAACGGAGAGAGACTAACTTATGGCAACACAAAAGAAAACATGGGAGCGGTGGAGCGGTGGAGATGAGGAGGTGTCTGCGTTCTGGCGATTTACTCGGAAGGCTTCAGTAGAAGCTGCTGGGAGTCCCAGCAGCTTCTACTGAAGCCAGTCCCCAACTCCGGGGACTTCCGGCCGGGGACTTCGGGTGGCAGTATACGCCGTGAAGTTGTTTGCGGCCTGCCAGTAAACCCAAAGCAGAAGAAGAAGAAGTGACGTCAGTGGCTTCATTTGACTAATCCTCCCCCATGGACTTATTCCGGTGTGAACGCGATCTGCTCTTTAGTTCCATGGGGAAACTAATGGCACGTTTCCACTACAGCCCGCAGCCCGGTTTAAGAGGGCTGTGACGTCAGCGGCCCGTCTTTGGTTGCGTTTCCACTTGGCCTAGTACCGGCCGGCGGGTCCTAATTCACAGTTTTTCTGGCCTCATAAAATCGTGGGTCTAGGGCCAGAGACAACGAGGCTGAGTCGGGCTGAGTATGCTAAACTAGAGAGAGCGTCGCTGGCAAGGGGGCAACAACTACAACAAGATGGACATATTTGACCGTGATTTAATTGTAATACACGTTTCAAAATGATGCCGAAGTAACAACATACTGATACCGGTTTGGAAAAACCATGAATTAATGCTTTGTCAAGTCTGCAGACAGACGGCAGGCGAAAAACCTTTTAAAATGCTTGTTTTCTAAATGGAGATTGGCTAAGCTAACGCAGTATATGCCCCGACCGTCCACACTCACAACAACGGCCTATACAGACATAAATAAAGCAGCGACTGTATTCACCATGACACAGGCAGTCTGTGGTTTGTACTTGTTTAACTGTTGTCTAGTTTCTGAACATATATGAGGAGCTGTGAGCTCTGAGTGCTAACAGCTAACGGCTGTGTTGTTTTTCTGGGGTCCTCTGAAGATCACGTCACGGCTCCGCCTACACTGCGTTACTATAGATACTGCCCCAGTTCCTAAACTGTAATGGAAATGCGCCATAAAGTGAGCCAGTCCTAACGAGGCCCAGCCATACCGAGCGGGGCCGAGCGAGGCCGTGTAGTGGAAACGCGCCATAAGTGCTGGAAAGTGCTTGGTGTGAAAGCGGCTATTAATCTCCCGCCCTGGACACACAAGCACGCGGTTTGATTGGCTAGAGCTTGCACTTCCGTCGACGCTTGAAAAGTTGAACTTTTCTCAACTTTCAGCGCGAGCAACGCAGAGCAACGCAGAGCAACGTAGAGCAACGCAGAGCAACGCGACGGAACCACAATGCAGTTCGGCAAAGCGTGACGTCACCCCATTCAAAGTGAATGGGAAGCACGCTGCTGTGTGGACGGGCCGTAACCGTCCAAGTCTATTTTTTTTTTTCTTCCATTAAACAGTCTTTAAACACTGCCAGTTAGTTAAAGTTGGTGTTGACTTCCTCTCTGTCTTCTTCTGTTGATTTCTCTGTCGTGCAGCGCTCTGTCTTCTAACCTCATTGCTTCTCTTTTTCTTCTGTTTTCTGGGGACAGTTTAGCCATCATGAATCCAAATGTGTGTTTTTTTTTGGCCACTGCTGACTTTTAATCGACCGGACTTCTTTCTGCAGATTGATATGACTAGACAAGGTCTATTGATCAGAGCCTGCTCCTTAGCAACAGTCGGCTATTAAAAAAACAGGTCGCTGAATGTTCAAACTGACCAATCAGAAAATGTAATACTTCCCTAGATGTCATTTGTAATGCAAGCAAATGAATGCCATGTAATAAAGGCTTATCAAATCCTTTTCAAATTGTTCTTGCTTACCAATAACTGTCCATATAGTCATAAATCATCATAAAACAGCCATTCTTTAAATATATAACCACTTTATGATGCTGTTTATTAGCGCTTTACGGCTAGCGTCTCCAGCAAAGTGTCACAAATATACGGCTGACCCAGGGTTTGTAAAGAGGCCTTAGTAGAAATGTTGTGCTATGACCCTTTATGGTTCCCACAGTTCAAACTGCAAAGAAATGTAGATTGGAGAAGTACAAACTGTGATACGGTGTTGTCTTTCTCAGAATGTACTTCTATTGCTCAACACACTTTCATAAGTGAGTTCTCAGCATGTGCTGTGTGGTTTTGGTTACATGTCCCGTCCTCATTCAAGCTAACATGAAACGCGTGTGGTTCAGAAAAGACATTTCTTTCAGTTCAGTAAATGGGCCTATTGCTTTTTGCAGTCTTTCCTGTAGTGTGGTTTATAGGTTTTTAAACTGCATTCAGCCATGTCTGTGACATTTTGTAAAACATTTTGCTGAAAAATGAGCATCATTCTGCTGTTCATACCTTGAGTTTAGTTCATTGATTTACAGATAGTTGAAAAAAACCTAGGCCTCTAATAAAAAAAGATATATTCATTGCGTAATGTATTGTTTGTTTATACCTGCGTAGATGATCATGTCAGTAGATGTGCTGATTTTAAAGCAAACTGCCAGGCAGCTGAAGCAGCATTAGCGCATAGCTTCCTGTGCTTTGCAGGACACATTCAAATCTCCTTATCGAGTATGCAGTCGTAGATTTGCTGAGAGGGCCCCTTTATTAGAGGCCCAAGGAGGGTCATTTGACAGTTGTGAAGAACTATCTGGAGTGTAAATGCTTCTTCTGAGGACCAAATGTATCTGTAACTCCATGTGTGTGGTCAAAATATCAACAGCTCTTTAAAGGGTTATTGTTTTAAACCCTTCTGCCCCTCGTTCACAGGTGGACCTGGTGCTGCCGGTGAGCAAGGTGCACTTTGACCTGACTTCAGTCCTGTCAACACTGGCTCAGAACGCCGTCATCATGGAAACCAAAGGCCTGACGCGCTGCCTGCTGAGTGAAGTCACCACGAAGACGGGAGAGAAAGAGACGCTCTTCAACACGGAAGGCATCAACATGCACGAGCTGTTCAAGCACAGCGATGTACGTAGGACGTTTACACTTGTCCTTTGTAACATGAAAGCAAAAACAAATTGGCACATTATACGATCAGTTCACTTATTTCTGGCACTTTGCAGCTCTTTCATCCATGTTGATTCCCCTTATCACTAATGTGTAAATAATGACGAGTTAACTTATTCAGTCACTTGATGAATAACTTGATGGGATATGGGTGAGATTGGCCTGTAGAAGACTTAAACAATAACTGAAATGTCTCATAAGATGGCTTTATTTGCTTTTTTTGACTGCAGATAACAGTTTGTGATTTTCGCTACTTAAAGGTGGGGTAGGTAATTTTGGAGAAACCAGCTCGAGTGCGCTAGAATTTGAAAATACACAGCCGGAAAAAAACTGCCACTTCCTTACAGAGCCCCTCCTTCAACACACACGAACGCGCACATTTCAATAATTATTGAAATTATTTCAATAATATTGAGAAAATTGGGGGAAAGAATTCTGTTGAGTCATGATGTGAATCATGTATATCTTGGTAGTTCACAAAACCGAGATATTTGTTCATTTGGATAATTTTATTTTTTTTATTTAGCCTTTATTTATACAGGTGTAAAATCTCATTGAGACACAAGGTCTCATTTCCAAGAGAGACCTGTCAGTGGTAACACTACCACACAAAGTTACAGACAGACAGGACACTAAACACAGAGGCAACAATAAAATACAACATCGTAAAAAAAAAAGTAGTCATTGAAATCCATATAAAGTATTCAGATATAGCAGGTGCAAACACCCACAGATGATTTCTCCAGCTTTTTTAAAATTAGTTTAAAATCCGTGATGGGTATCAAACTGGTCAGCTTAAGTTCCTGCTGAAGTGTGTTCCAGGTCGAGGGGGCAGAGTATGATATGGCTTTTTTCCCAAGCACCGTGCGAACTGAGGGGACGGACAGAGGGATGTAATGTTGAGATCGTAGGCTATAATAATAATAACACAAATGCAGTGACTTACTAATTAAAGACTTTAAGGGTTGGGTTACCAGCTCAATGCATATTATTAAAAGTGTTGCGACATAGCACATCTTTTTTTAAATCATACTTTAGTTATAATCCCAATCTTTTTTATATTTCTCTCTCCAGATCTTGGACATCAACAGACTCTACTCCAATCAGGTCCAAGCCATGGCTCAGACCTACGGGATCGAAGTGGCTCTGAAGGTCATAGAGAAGGAGATCAAAGACGTCTTTGCTGTCTATGGTACACACACACACACACACACACACACACACACACACACACACACACACACCACACACACACACACACACACACACACACACACACACACACACACACACACACACACACACACACACACACACACACACACACACACACACACACACACACACACACACACACACACACACACACACACACCAGTATAGCTGCCTATAGTAAACTTAATTGAAATCAATTTGTACATTTAACACAATTTAAAAGAGGGTTATAATGTTCCACATATATGTTTATCAAATCAAATCAAGGTTTATTTATAAAGCATATTTGTGCTGTACATGTAATAACTACAATCACATAAAAACACATTTCTATAATCACAATAAAAGACAATAAATTACAACAGATATTTAAAAAGAAAAACACAGGGAAAAGTCAGGAGTCGTGCTCCGCTCTGACTAAAAGGCCAGGGAGAAGAAGTGTGTCTTAAGAGTAGATTTAAAAACCCCTAGGGTCTGGGCCGACCTCACATGGTAGAAGTTCAAATGCAACAATGCAATTTGTATTTTTATAAAAACGTATGGACTGTTCAGTAAATAATATTATAATTTACATTTGAAGATACAATCTAAACTGTGTAACCTTATATTTCATTTATGCAAGCAATATTAAAGTCAAATGTTTAATGTTTACACAAAACGTGTACAAATAAGATAATGCTTGCTCAAAGGAAAAATAAGATACATTGCTTATATTGCATTATCATTTTCAAATGTATTTACTATTTGAATATTGTAAACATATATATTTAAACAGCTTTTCCATTTTCATATTTATGTGGTAATGAAATGCCAATCTGATTATTTTCTCTTTATTTCCTCACATTTTCCTGAAATAACCCATGTTGAAAATTAGAATGCTAATATTGAATTACATTTCTTTACTTGGGGCGGATGTTGGGTTAGTGTGCTCATATCCAGACCTGGGGCCTCATTTATAAACAGTGCGTACGCTCAAAAGATGGCGTACGCCAGTTTCTACGCAATGTTTGCGATTTTATAAAAAAAACAAACTTGACGGGAAAATGTGCGGTCCTCCACGCAAACTCTGACCCATGCGTACGCACTAAGCACACAAACGGGAGAGACGAGAAACTGCGACACCGTTGGCAGAAGGAAGAATGGAGAGAAATATGTGGAAATAATACCATAAATAAAATGTTACCTCATTTATCAAATATGAAGAATTCATTTTCACAAATTGATTAAAGCCAATCTTAAAATGATTTAACAAACGCCTGTTTGAGACTCCTCAGTGCACACACAAACATAACTTGGAGAAATAAATAAACACGGATATGTTATTGATCACCCCTCGATTATGTTCTCTTAAGAAATGTTTTCTCATAAATGATGCGGTAAGCAGAAGGATAGAATTACTTTAAACTGACGCCGTTTTGCATTTCTATAGGTTGTATAGATACGAGCATGGTTTTATATACTATCACGTTTAATCATGTTTTATGCCGTTCGCCTACTTGATAAGTGGCTCGTAAAACACAGGAGGTATGGAAACTAAGAACACCATATGTGGTAAATTGTACAGCTAATATAACACAACACATTAGTTGTATTTCCTTTAACTGGTGGATTATGGATATATAGTTGCTGATCGACAGCTGGAACACAAACCACCAAATACAAACAAATAATTCAGATCCAGTCGTCATGACTCCACTCCGGAGGGATTCCCCGATCATTTCTTACAGTTTCTCATCAAGGGGTTGTCTCCTGTCCCCGGTACAAACACACTGCCTGAGGAAGGCTAGGTGTATTTTTTTTGTCATTAACTTTTTTCGGACCACTTATTTATTTATTTTGGTGACGATCCGACCTCCATGCTGCTACTCTGGTTCAAACTGCATCCACCAAACAATATGATTTATCTCCACCTCCCCAAAATAACCAAAATCTGACACGGTGTGAGATGTCTTTTTTAGCTGTTCTGTCCTCATTTCCTGCGATCTTCTCCATGCAGTCAGTCAAAATGAATATTAATACGGGGCGTTTCTTTGACTATTTATAGGCAAATATGGGCGTTACGTGAAGCCCGCAAAAGCTGCGCCGCATTTCGAGTTGATTGTGATTTATAAAGGGAAACCGGCGTAGGACGTGCCGTACGCAAGTCCTGCGCCGGTACGCAGTGTTTTATGAATCGGAAAATGTCTGTGTGTATTTATTTGCTTTGTCCTACGTAAGCTACCTTCCCACGTCAATCCTACGCAAGGCTTTATAAATGAGGCCCCAGGGGAGCAAGAATAACATGGATTATTATTATTTATAAGTAAAATAGTCTTTTAACAAAGTCCCCTCTTGGCTTCCATACGGCAGATAGGAGATCTTATTATTGTCAGGAGCACTCACATTTAGTCTGTTTTGTGTTTCTCTGTCTGTCTCCAGGTATCGAGGTGGACCCCCGGCATCTGTCACTGGTGGCAGATTACATGTGTTTTGAAGGAATATACAAGCCCTTAAACCGGCACGCCATCCGCTCCAACTCCTCCCCTCTGCA
This sequence comes from Trematomus bernacchii, assembly GCF_902827165.1. Lineage (NCBI taxonomy): Eukaryota > Metazoa > Chordata > Actinopteri > Perciformes > Nototheniidae > Trematomus > Trematomus bernacchii. Next base: position 1,538,500 of record NW_022988097.1, on the reverse strand, counting down.
GCAGATGACCTTCGAGACCAGCTTCAAATTCCTCAAACAGGCTACCATGCTGGGTGAGGAACGGCTGATACAAATAGTGATTTCTATTCATATGCCGGGTACTTTGGTACTAACATTTGCTGTTTTGAGTGCATGAGTGTGTCTCAATGGCAAAATGCACTACGAATGTAGCTTTACTAACTAGCTAGCAACAGCAGTGAAAGTCACTTCCTGTCAGGGCACAGCAGCCGAGTGTGGTTTGAGACAATGCTAAACGGTCAAATACTGTGCAAGTTTTCACATTGCAAGACTTACAGAATACTAAGGGTAGTATCCAAATTGAGACACAAGCAATAGATTGATTTGTTAGTTTTCTGTTGAATGCCTGAGGGTGAGATAAGACACTGCTAAGCTGATAAGAAATGACTGTGTGTGTGGAGATCAGAAAGGGTAGTTATTGAACAATGTCAGGAGACAAAGCTCTGAGAGACTAAGCAAATATTTTCTTTAGTCAGTTTGTGCCTCAGTGGATTTCCATCATTCAGGTTTCCTGTTTGACGGGAAGAACCTTCACTAACTCATTGACCCCTAACCTAACCTGCTTTTATTGTCCTTTCATGGTATGGCAACTAGTTCTTCAAGCTAAACTGGCTCAGTGTGATGTAGCTACTCCTTGGTTCCAGTGGTAATTATGTTGACTAGGATGGAAATATGTTCATGAATAAACCACGTTACAGTCCTAGAGCAGAAATGGTGCCTGTTGAGATTGAGTAGAGCAAATAAAAAATAATAATTAAAGGAAATACCAGAGGTGGGAGTAAGTCCTACATGTGCAAGTCATGAGCAAGTCTCAAGTCTTGACCTACAAGTATCAAGCAAGTCCCAAGTCACTGTGGTGAGAGTCAAGCAAGTCAAGTCAAGTCATTGCTCAGGTCAAGTCAAGTCAAGTCAAGTCATACGAAATTCTGATGAATAAGCCCAGCTTCCGCATTTAAATCAGTTAAAAGACAGTGGTTATGAAAATGGATTCAACCCACACTATGATCTTCATTACATACACAGTTAATCATTTGAAATCTAATTTAGACCGATGACAATCATATTAGATTCATATTAACCCTAGAACTGCAGACAATATAGCTAGGACTCAATCAAAAAGTCTGTTCAAAAAGGCAGAATTCCAGGTAAGAAAATCGTATATGGCATTTGCCATTACACATATTTAATTTAAATGTCTGTTAACACTAGAACCGCCAACAGCGTCAGCACCTACATAGATATCATTTTCAAATCATTGAATTTGTTCCTCTTCATAATTTCCTTATAAACTAAGTAGGACGATTTAAAACTCACTTAATTGGGTTCATTTTGAAATGGCTTCAGTTTATCATCATAACAGATCAAAAAGTTCAGATTCATTTTACAATAAATCAAGGAATGATGCACTTCTACAAACAAAAACAACATAATTAAAACATTTAAACAAACTACTAAAAGTAGATGAACTACATTATTCAACAGTTTGCAGTAACTTCTGATAATAACACAGGGGAAATAAACGAGGCATCTCTTTCCCTCTCTCTCTCTCTCTCTCCCTCTCCTGACAGCCCGTCAGTATCAGGGTTAGTCAAAATGAATCCCTTGGCGGTTCTAGTGTTCATTTACCGTTTTGTCTTCTCTTTGCAATGCTTAATCGATTTGAAACCAAGTCTAACGTAGCTTAAACTTAACGTTAGCTTTCTAGCTAACACAACACATTCACGCACCTTTCTCTGTGGGTTTTTTTGTAGTGACGAATGAAGTTGGATGTTGTGGTGGTCGTGTCACTAATCTTTATGCTGCAGACCCTGCATACCGCTGTTCTCTTCTTATTAGCGTCATCGACAACATAATCCTTGAATCCAAACTTGACTATTTGTGGAGTAACGCTAGCCGCTGCCATGTTAACTGACACTCCTGCCTACTAGTGGGTTGCCAGGTTTGCGCGCATGGCGCTATAATCACCCAATCACGTTTCGAAAAAACTAAACGTAATATCTCAATACAAAAACAAACGCAAATATTTAATTTTAAAAAGTTAAGTCCTTTCAAGTCATCTGTCTCAAGCTTAAGTCAAGTCTCAAGTCATGAATACCAAGTCAAAGTCAAGTCAAGTCTTTTATCAATAGGGATGCTCCGATCGATCGGTCACCGATCGAGATCTGCCGATACTCACTCTCTACCGATCGATCGGTGCTCTCTAAACATGCCGATCGCGAGAGCCGATCGCATGACGTAAAATACATGACACTTTTCTCTGTGCGCGGCAAAACAAGCTCGCCAAAATGGCTTCACCGGTCTGGCATTATTTTAAGGTGTCCGAAAAAGACAGTAAAATAGCGGTATGCAACGTGTGTGTGAAGCAGAAATCCTGCAGCTCCACCCGCTGTGACGGACCGGTGAGCGGAGCAGAACACACACTAAGAGTTAGACCTAACACACTTAGCTATTTTATCTACCTCTGGAACAAGCTAAACTAGTTATAAATATATTTATTCTTCACTGTCGGGTCACTCATTACTGGATCAGCGAGCTGCATGAGACGATACTGACAGGCTGTCAGGAGAGAGAGAGAGAGAGGGGGAGAGAGGGGGAGAGAGAGAGGGAGAGAGGAAAGGAGAGCGCTTCCGCTCATTTCTCCCGTGTTATTATCCAAAGTGAATGTAAACTTGAATAATGTACATCTTTTGAATGTAATAATTAAGTTGATTGTTGTTTGTGGAAGCTTCAGTGAATGAGACCCATTAACTGAGTTTTAAACATCACTTTAAATGGAAGATTTAAAGTGATGTTTAAATCTTCCATTTAGGCCCCGCCCACTCGATCGGATCGGCGATCGGTATCGGCCAATACTGATTCCGGCGATCGGCCCCAAAATTGGCGATCGGAGCATCCCTATTTATCAATGTTAGTCAAGCAAGTCTCAAGTCCAAAAATATGCGACTCAAGTCATGTGACTCGAGTCCACACCTCTGGGAAATACTACCTATTTTCTTTTAACTGATGTATTCAGCGAGCTATTTTGGAGCTGCCGATTCCCTTATGTAGGGGAAGCTTCTGAAGCAATTGGAAACAGGACTCAGATGCGGCTTTCACACCAGCGCTTTTCCCTTTCTAGCTCCGAGCTAGAGCTTTTCTGGTTCAGCTCCGGTTTCCCTTTTCAGCTCCCGCTTTGTTCACACCACTCAGAGCCGGGATGGTGCTGCCGCTGCTGCGTCATGACGTCACCGTTTACATCGCTGATTTTCTCCCCAACGGAGCTCACAACAACGGGGGACTGCGTTGAGTCGATGATCGTGTTGCTTTTAATCATACGAAGCCAGATTAAATTAAATAACGACTTCTCCAACCTTATACTTTTCTCCAGAATGCCGTGGTTCATTGTTTATTAATGTGTTTCAGCGGCATTTACCGACCGCTGCAGTGCTGGCTGCTCTTCCACAGGAGTTTATTCTCCCGTTAGCTCCGGGTTAGCTCACACGGCTCTAAAGTATTCACTGTCTGACTGTCACACAAGCAGCTGATACATATCCCCAGTTCCCCTTAAGTGAATGTGTGTCAGTCTGAATTGACGCTGTTTGGCATCACAACGCTGTTATGAAAGTTTCTCTGGTATAACATGGGTGATGCTAGCATAGCAACCGAAGCTAAACTGACTACTTGCTAAGCCGTTTTCTCCAGGCACATTTTACCGGCGTATTTTTCATTATGATTCTACTTGTGATAGTCGGACATGACAACCGAGCCGGCGCTGAAAACGCGTTGGTGTGAAAGGGGCAAGAGAGGCACGAGGAGAGCTGGAGCTTTGATGGTGGCAAACACTGACGGTTTATTTGGAGTTACGGCCGGAGAATTGACAAGACATGTCACGGGCCACGATCTGACCACACGGTTGAGATGCCAAACCAATTCTGAAGAACTCTTCTGTAGTTCGAGGTTTTAACTAGTTCGGAGTGTAATAATCAACATTATTTATCAGTGAGACTAAAGCAATATGGACCCTGAATCTAACTAGAGCTCTCATCCATAGGAAAGAATGTGCGTCAGGGAACCTTCGTCCCTGAACAGTAAACTACCTCATGGCGGCTTGTGCTCTGTCATAGACTGGCAACAACAATGCGCCCAAGCTGCCCCTCCTTAAGAGAGATAGCAGCAATACCCTAAGGCCGTAGACCTATGCCATGGGAAAGGAGACAGTGAAAAGAGAAAATGATTAACTGTGTCGAAGGTTGAATACCTAAGCAAATTATTCCCTAACACCTTATCTAAGTTCTTTTTATCTCATGGCTGTTTTTCCTCCTTTTTCAGGGTCACATGATGAGCTGGTGTCACCCTCCGCCTGCCTGGTGGCGGGGAAGGTAGTCAAAGGTGGAACTGGACTGTTTGATCTCAAACAACCTATGCAGTGAGAGTGGAAGGGGGGGATTGGATTGATGTGCAAATAAAAGGACCCTTCACTTTGACTGATCCCATCACTTCTATGAAACACTTTTGACAAATGCATAATAATGACAATTTGTATCTCCATTACTTATTCATGGTGTGTACAGTATGTGGCAATATTAGGTGCCAAATGTTCTTTAATTGTGTATTATGTATTGCAATAAAATTATTCCTGAATAATTCGGGGTTTTTTTTTATTCAGAGAGAGCATTGGGTTTTTCTGATCGAAGATGAGTGAAATAAATAAGCATTCACATAGTATACTTTAAAAGAATACATGTTCACACTTGTGCCCTTACTTGGTGCCTAAAACCTTTCTCTTGTATTTAATTAAAAAAATGAAAATATGTTTAAAACAATGTGTCTTGTTATTTTCTTTGCCGTTATGTTTATTGTCCAGAATGTTAAGCGTGTCTTTGTCAATAATTTAAAAAAAACTTTAGTGGTAATGTGATCATGCGGCTGCTGCAGGGGACTCTTATTACGAAAGGGCGGAAGTGGAGGCGAGTTTTCCGACCGCTGATTGGCTCGCGGTCTAGGAAAGGAGGTGGCTGAAAAAGCACCGCTTGTATATGTTTCCTCGGGATAAATAGCTGATCATTGATCTGTACAAAGGTATTCGTCATGGCGAGGCAGTGGAGTCCATGGAAAGGTGAGCCAAAAAGCCAATTAATGTTGACGGAACTGCGGTTTAAAGGATGGAATCAAGGTGCAATGAGGCGTGTGTTGTGGTTTCCATAGCGTTGTGCAATCCTTTAGTATAGCGTTACTATAGCTACATCTTGCTCTTCATGCTTGCTGCTGCTAAAGGGTCTTGTTTACTGTCATGGGGTGGAAGACCCGATACAAGACGTTCTTTCATATCTATAGACAGGCCGTATTATGGAACATAGGCTCTTAAATTACACCTTTCTAATCAAGTAATCTACAAACATGACGGGAATGCAGTATGTTTACCCATTAGGCCGGTTAAGCAGCAGTTTCACGCGAATTACGAGTATCCTTAAAAGTTTTGTAGTTTTAAATGTAAATTAAAAAGCAGGGACATTTCCTATAGGAATGATACTTAAACGAGGACCTTAACGAACATTTGATCGATAAAACGTGAATAATACTTTTTCAATAAAACATTTACTTTAACTAGCTATGGGCTATTTCACCACACATTTTTACTGTCACGTGTAAATTCAAGACTCAGAGCCTCAGATGAATGGTTTTCATCGGACGATAGTTAGTTTACTTAGAAAATGTCACTTAAGACATTTTTTGTTAGGTCTATTTTTACTATATTTTAGCATTTTATCTGTATAACGTTAGCTTGGCTAGTTAAAGGGCTATTGTAAGTGGTGGAATGTAACTTAGTAAATGTATTTAGTTAATACTAGTTAGTATTTTCACATTATGCTACTTTATACTTTTACTCCACAACATTTTGTAGGCAAATAGTCTACTTTTACTTCACTGCATTTATCTGACAGCTTTAATAACTTGCCGATTTTGGTTATTAACGCAACATAGAAATCAAATAGAACATTATTATTATTATTATTATGTTAAACTGCTCAGTAGTAGGCTACAGTAAATAGAGTAGGCTATTTATTTACTCAACTTTTACCAATTGCAACATTGAAGTGACGAATACATTAATTAATCAATAATTAAAATTAGGTATTTTCAAATATTAGTTCAATACAATTATTTTATATATATATATATATATATATGTTTAAATGGTCAATCCTGCATATTGAGTACCTGAAGTATATTATTATGAAAATACTTGTTTTACTTTTACTTAAGTACAATTTTGGATGCAGGACTTTTACTTATAACAAAGTATTTTTATACTTTAGTATAACTACTTTTACTTCGTAAATAATCAGAATACTTCTTACACCTCTGGCTATTTTTGGTGGCCACTTTTTGTGTACTCAGCGTATCATAAAGGAATGTATTCTTCTTGCTGTTGTCCCATAATGCATTGTGTCTGACTGTGTGTGCAGGAGCAGAGCCCTGAGAGCCAGGGGACCTCAGGCTTCACCACACATCCCAGAGGAGTTCCCAGGTTCCCATGTGACCGAGAACAAGATGAGGCTTCTGAAACGCTTGCCAGCACACAGGTGATGGTCACATTACACAGCACAAAGACCCCTACTGTTTTCTGTCAACCACGCTCTCGGATAGATACGAGCCACCTGCTATCCAATGATCTTAACGAGATAGTTCAGGTGTTTAGAAGTGGAAGTTAGGTTATGTTGTGCAGTGTAAGCTATATTTAGAAAATGTTCGCCTCTTTGCTTTTTCTGTGAGACCGTGCTTTTCCACGGGTAACTAAGGCCTATTTCATTGCTTTCTTCGAAGCTAACAAACATTGAAAGTAACAAAAAGGAAGCTGGTGCACCGCTGCCTCAAATGCTAAGCATGCAAGGGTTTTTGCGTGACTTTGGTGAATCCAAACCAAATAAAGTCACGCTATTACACTAACAAACTTGCCAATATAGGCAGTAGCAGAGCAGCAACCCATGTGTTCTGCGTGGTGAAACAACTTTTTCTGTCAAGGGAGTTGTTGGCTTTGATGAAAGCACAGACAATGGATTGAGTTACTTGTCAGGAACAGAGACATTGATTTCTGACAGCCAGGTAAAGCCGTAAACATTCTAAATATAGCATACAGTTAAACTGATTTAGATTTTTCTTTGTTGAGTACAGCATTGCTTAGCTTCTGTGATATTATGGATAAATACTATGAAGAAGAACATCTTAACACCCCACTTCAAAAGATCCAAACTACCCCTTTAATGTCTTAAAGAAGAACTCTGATTTCCTTTATGATCCCAGCGCAGCCTCTTGTGTATTTCTACTTATCAGTGCTGGAAGCTTCATGTTGCTTTTTAAAGCCATTTAAAAACACACCCTAAACAAGTAAACAATCTGCATTGTCAGTCAAAGGTGTGGCACTTTTTACCACCTACAACTATAACATCTGCTCTAAATGTGCAGTATGAAAAATATCGTGTCAAGGCGTGTAGTGTGATTCTGTGTAGTTTATTTATGGCATCCCGTTGGATTTGACGTCATCTGAACAGGACATCGCACGCTCACTGCTTGATAGTGCGCGAAGGTCCGTTTACGCCGGTTGTTAAACAACATCGTTATGGGGAAATGCAAGTCTGCGTCCAAATGGTTGGAAGATAAGGAGGAAGGACAATCAATACTGTATATAGTCAATGTGAGGTAAAGTGTGTCGCCAATGTAACCGGTTCAAACTCAAAGTGGCGATGAGGTCTTAAAATGTATGGAAAGGGTCTTAAAAAAGGTCTTAAAAGGTATTACATTTGACTTCAGGATTCCTGCATATACCCCTAACCTATAGCACACTACAGGAAAAAGAAAACCCCAAAAAGCATCATTGGGCCTCTTTAAGTAACAAGTCGGGCTAAACCATTACCATCTTATGGAGGTACATTTATCTCAATATTATTCAGCGTTTGTGATTATCTTTCTACATTTACAACATTCCATCAGGCATTTGTTGTGGATGTTGTGAATCTCACATTTCTGGTTGTAGATCGGCTTTTTACATATGACATATTGATCTGTTTACACAAATCATATTGAGACAAATCTACCTCCATACCATCTTTACATACATATTATTTATCCCCCAGCTCGGAAATGTAAACAGTTATTGCAAAGGGGACAGTGCAGATAAGAGAAACTAAAGAGGGAACTAACATATTAAATAAAGAGGCAAACACAAGGTAATTGTACAAGATACAAAGCAGTATTATAAGAGCAAGTAAACATACAAAAAAAAGGAATGAAGTAGCTGCCAGTAATAACAGCAGTGAATAGTAAGAAGTGTGTATATATTGCACAATATGTACAACAATTATTTACAAGTTATTACAGTTATTATAAGATGCAAAAAACACAGTAAACACACTAAGAGAAATTGGGTTATAGAAACATGAATTATTATCATTTTAAACATTGGAAAGATATTTAACATTTGATAAAGAAAACGTTCAGAAGACCAATATGGCAATTTAATGAGAAAAATCAAATATGAGCAGCATATCCGAATCTAAATGTTTTAGGCCCAATCCCAAACCACTCCCTCGACCCTACCCCTCCGTGGCGGAGTGAACTCCGTCTGTAGCCACACTCGCAGCTCAACGAGGCTCCCTCCTGTCAGATGGAGGGAGTAAATACAGCGGCAAGCTTTGGGACAAACTCCCCTCTCTCCGGCAGAAACAGGAAATGCCGTAACTGTATGTAACAACGGTTTCAAATCAACATCTCTTAGACCAAAAATGTAAATTAATAACTCAAATAAAACTCCAAACATCTTTCATTGTGTTACTTTTTTGTAAAGCTCTTTTAGTTTTAAACCTGATGTTTATAAGCTTCTTAGTTTTTGCAACAGTCTGTAAATATACACAACTTTATAATACAATGCACACATTTACCTTTTTCTAGACTAACCACAGGTACGATCCTAAGTTAAAAAAATATGAGGTTATCATGAGGTTGTTAACATCGCAGTTTATCAGTGGATGTTTGCTGGAACTACTTGTAAACAGCGTGTTTCCTGACGGACACACACAGCGTGACTCCGGTCAGGTAGAGACCGGTCTCCAGCCAGCACCGATGCAGACTCGCTGTTTGAGGGCTTGATAGCCCACTCCCTCTCCACACTCGTTGGTTTGGAACAGCACTTAATGTGGCGGACCCTCGGCGCGAACGCGCAAACGGAGGGGTAGTGTGTAGGGGTAGGGTGTAGGGCGTGGTTTGGGATTGGGCCATACTCTTCAAACTGTGGGCAGGAAAGACAGAAAGCTGAGTGCAGGTGGTTGCATGGTGATGTGGAAGCATTAAGTAAACAATCTAGTTTTTTACCACAAGCATAAAAGAAGAGCTTCCCACTAAAACCGAGCAGCTCGAGTTTGACCCTATTCATTTAGGGCTGTCTTTTCAAATGTTACTGAGTGAAGCTCTCACACAAAGACCTGCTCCTCCCTCGCCTTACCAGGAATACTTTATTGGTTTTGATCTGTTTCCAGGGATTACACCAGGACACAAAATCACCAACGCATTATACCGTAACCAGTTTCCTTTTGTGAGACAGCGTTCGGCAAGATTTGGCAGGGTTAAAGGTTAGTGTGTTCACAAGGCCTTCCCTTCATAATTACAAACCACATCATCATCATGTGTGGCATTTATTCTATACATTAGTCTCAGAAGCTACAGCGGATGTGTGGATAAAACAGATAAAAACGTTTTTTTTGTCATCAATGCAAAAAGGAAATACCACAATAGCTGTTTTGTCGACATTACCAGTTGTTTATATTATGTCAACATAAAAACATGACAACACACAGGATGTTGGCACAGAGCCTAACAGGCGTCTGCGGTACAGTTGAGATAGGAAGCATTGTTGGGAAATAGGTGTGGTGTCGGCAAGGGCACAGGAAGTTGGGGCACAGGGAGAAAAGACGAAGCCAAAATCTAAATCAATCTAACATAGTGGTGCAAGGATGACTCATTTGTGAGGCCTACAGAGAAGGACTCCATTGACAAAAAGTAGTGGGATGTTTTGTATTGGATTTCAGAACATTGTAGGAAATAAGCTATATGGAAAACACACGTTATTGATACTTACACGTTTAGCTCAGCAGGATAATCTCCACATATTAACACCACTTTTATAAAAGTTTAAGCGTAAATGTAATCTCCAAGAGCAAAAAGCTAACGTAATGCTAAAAACAAGCTCCATCGCGGCTGCATGACTTCATGTCCCCGCCGCTAAGCTAAAGGCGGCTAATGTTTGGAGTGAGTATTTTTGGAGGTCTTCGTTACATGTAATAGCTTCAGATGTTCCCCAGTTGGGTATTTACTGTCGTATTAGATGCCGTAGGTAGGACAAATGTGAAAATCCTGTTAGCCTCTGTTAGGTTTTTGCGGTTTTCTCTTTACTCTGTAGTGTGATATAGGTTTATGTGCATGTAAATGGTCTACAAAGGCTAACATCCCTGTGTTCCCTCCAGAGTGAGTTTCTCACACAGAACTGTGTTCATGATGACTTATATATTTACTTTAATTAATTGACAGTGCGGTATAATGAGACAATAACAGGCTACAGATGCAGACATATACACACACACACACACACACACACACACACACACACACACACACACACACACACACACACACACACACACACACACACACACACACACACACACGCATTATATACAATTTCAGAATCAAACAAGTATGAGAGCACTCTCATATTAACGTAACACAATCAGAGACTGGATATACTGGACAGCATCGATAAGCATTCTTTTCTACGTATGAGAGACATCAGCGGTTAACTGGTCACCTCAACATCTTTTACATAATATCTCCCTGCACCTACCATGCAAACCTTTAACAAATGTACTTCTCAGCTTGTCAACTCCCCTTCATTTAGATACCACGCTTCAAATGACAAACCGTGTGTGTGTGTGTGTTTTTCTGTATGTGTGCAGGCGGTGGTTGGCACTGGCTGTGGTTTTAGGTTTGCTGTGTGTGGCGATTCTGTCTCTGCCTCTGAGAGAGACGGAGACGAGCGCGCCTGTGGACTGGCATGTCAACCATGCGCATAAAAAGGTGAGAGACTTTACCACGGACTGAAACAAAATATACAATTGTCAAATCATAAGTAAACCAGGAGAGACGCACCAAAGGTCCCACAGCTATCTGACTGCCGAGACACTTGGAGTGTGTTCTCCTAACATTAGGCAAGGCTGAAGGAAGATCTCATTTGTTTCAACAGATCCACAAATAGAATTAACAGTTTTATTAACAATAACAAAAAATGCAAAATGGATAACTCTTGGATTTCAATTGGATTAAAACATATTTTAAAGAAGATTGTTCTTTTTACAACTCTAATGGTATTGTCCATGTAATAGATAGATAGATAGATAGATGGATAGATATAATGAGCTCTACTCAAACTCAGCTTTAAGTGTCAAGTGCTTGACAATACATAAATATTCTCAGAGTATAAATTATTAATTTGAGGGAAACATTTAATTATATAAAGTTAAGCAAGATAAAGTCTTATGTATTTAAGAATTCAAGATGTATTCGAGTGAATGAATGCTTAGAGCCCATCTTCTACTTACATATTTTTTAATATGATATTGACACATTTACATAATAAAGTTTCTACCTGTTTTTTTAAACCAATGATCTGCTTTAGTAATTTTCCTACAAAATGGCAGCAAAAAAGGCACTTATTTTAGCTCTTCAAATGTCAAAATGTCCTGCTTTTATCAGTTTTAAATGAAAGTGAATATCTTTTGGTTTTGGACAGACAAAACATCTTATTTAAAGACGAGGCCTGTAACTGCATGAATGAAAATGATTCAGTCTCATTTCCTGTGTGACACAAGCAGCCATTCATGACATGTATTTACACCATACATGTTTGGCTGCTGATACAACCAGATGGAAAACTGTGGAGTAAACAGAAAAGATTGAACAGAGATAATGTCAGTAAAGGTTCTGCAGTGAAACAGTCTGCTTTTTGTTATTCTAACGGTTCTTACCCTTTTTTTACAACCTATTTCCTTGCAGCAAGTGCATGAGCACGTGCGCAGAGTTCTGGAGGGTCAGTGTCGGCCCAGCAGCACCAGGCACAGCTTGTTAGCTCGACTCCCCGCCTCAAGTCGCATGACCCAGGCCTTTCTGTGGAAGGACCTGCCGCTCCCCGACGACATCTTCCAGTACCCGCCTCCCTTTGGCTTCAGAGGGCTTCAGCACAAAGCAGAGGAGCTGCTGAAGATGGTGAATGCTCCTTCTTTCTCTCTGTCCTCTACTTTCAGCATCATTTATTCTGTAGCCAGATTTCCATTTATTGGCACCTTCTGTTCTTCCAAAAATAGTGGTGCCAAAACACGCCAAAAACAAAGCATTTGCCATAAGGAACATTACCTACGGTGGCCAACAGTTGCAAACGCGTTAAAACGGCACTTACCTTCTGCAGTTTCAAATTCAATTCAAATATAAAAACACAAATGTGCCAGAACACATGCAAATGCAGAAACATCTTCACCAACTTGACAGCATATGCACGGCATTTAGAAAACATTCACCAACTGGACCAAACATGCGCTAGGGTTAGTCAAAGCGCTGCATAAACAAATCAAATCAAATCCAGTTTTATTTATATAGCACATTTATAAACGATTTTTGGTCGAGCCAAAGTGCTGTACAATTAATACAAATACCCTACAGTAAACAAACAAAACGGCAGTGTAACCAAATATAAGTCAGGCCGGTGTGAACAACTCTAAAAACACAATTCTGCCTTTCATATCTGCAGAGTCAGATAACATTGAACAAACTATATGGAATACCTTAAACTTTGTAGCGTTGACCTATTTTACATTTTTAAGTGGGGTGCCAGTCAGAATCAGGTCTGACAAATAATAATCTAAAATAGTCAAGAAGAATTGTTCAGTCAAACCATACACAAATGAATTAATTCAGGAAATTTCCTCTCAAAGGAATGCAATACAAAATAAATCGCACATCAATTTCTATTTTAGTCAGATATATTTCATGGGGAAAGTAACACAATATGATCAGTGTGTGGTGACAGAGTCAATATATCCAGTTCAATCTGCTTTAGCAGGTTGGTTACAACCCCAACATAAATTAAATCCAGTCCATAGGCCCACAAAGGCAACTCAAAAAAGTCCATTGCGGGTTTTCCCGCGGATCCACTCAAAACAAAAGAAACCAGGAAATACCAAAACATAAAAACAGAGTCTTTCCCAGAAACAGCCTCTCAGCTTAAATTAAGAGTAAGTTTATCTTCACCCTAAATTCAAGATATCTTCAAATCATTTACTAGTATTATCATCTCTGGTATTTCTTCACATCTTTATTGGTGTTTTATATCAGTCATAATGCACACAATGTATTGTTGCAAACCTATAGAATGTTTTAAATGCAATGTGTCTCCTGTAATAAAAAAACAGGTATAACAAGCATGGTATAATCTGATAGACACCGGGCATACAAAGCTGCACCTTTTTGAGTCGCGCTCATGTGTCTTCACCTGTTTTTGATGTCCCTGTGCGCCTGGCCCCTATAAAAAAGAACATACTCCACATTATTCCATGATGTGAAATCCAAACAAAGGAGCCTTGTTTACAGTGCTTTGTTCATCTGATAACCCTCTTCACCGAGCAGATAAACATGTGCGCCTGAATGCAAAGCACCAGCTCTCACCGCAGCGCCCAGCAGGCAAAACTTTTAACATTTTTAACCACAAGTTTGTTGTCTTATATATGAACCCTGATAGTGCTTTAAGAAATCTACATATAGAAAAGAATAAATGGATTTGTCTAGGGTGAAAAATCGGCAGAATGGAGCTTAGTGGGTTCCCCTCTAAACTCCATTCTGCCAAGATTAAAAACATTTGGTAATAATGTAATGCTTTATAAATGTGTCAGTTTACAGGTGAATGCAAACACAGTTGATGACAGATCCTAAGCAAAGTGAAACCGCTCTAAAGTATTCAAATTTATAGATTTGCCTGTCCCACTGTTTTGGCCAAACTTGACCCACTCTACCATGCTGCACTGCGTTGTATATCAAATGCACCCTAATAGGACTCATCATTGCACACTGTATAGCCTAACTGGATGGTCCTCACTTACTATGCGTAGGATGCAGCATTGGTTTTTATTAATGTATAAAGCCATTTTAGGTAAGCTTCCACTCTTCATATGTGCCAGATTTGCTCCAGTTTGTGACTCTTACAACCTCAGATCCAGTGCCTGGATACGGTTCCAGGTTCCTGCTGTGCGGACTGAGGCTGGAAAAAGGAGTCTTTTTTATTATGGTCCTTGGTCTTGGAATGACCTTCAATCAAGCCTCAAACTGAGGGCACTTGTCCCTATAGCATGCTTTAAATTGAAGTTGTCTGAAGTCCTCACCACCAGCTGCTCTTGCAGTAATAAGTAGTCTACCTTTCTTACTGTCCTAATGTGCACAATGTAGTGACTGCTTTTTCGTCTTTTGTTTTCTTAGTTATGTTCTCTGTATTTTATATGTTTGTGTTATGTGTTATGTGTAACGTTGCTGCCTTCTTGGCCAGGTCAGCATTGAAAATGAGATTTTATCTCAATGTTTTTATCTGGTTAAATAAAATAAAAATTGGACCCTATTCAATTGAAAGGATATTAATAATTCACTTACAATATTACAGTAATAATCCAACGCCGCTTAAATCATTTCTGTATTCTTTCGTAATTGCTTTGTCTAGAGGGGTGTCCAAACTTTTTTCACTGAGGGCCACATACAGAAAAACATACGAAGGGCTGGGCCCCTCACTAGAGGTGAGGAATACTGCCTCATAAGTTCAGTTATAAGTTAGAAAAATCAGTGAAATGTAGGTAAAGAATGCTTGATTATTGAATATGCTTTAAGAAGAAAAACAGCCTTCACAGCTCTCTGTATTTTGTTACAAAAAGTGTTGGCAGCTCACCCCTTAAAGCAGAAGCCTCAGGTTGCTCATAGTAAGGGGAACTATGAAGGGTCTATTTCAAGCTTGTTATGTAAATAAGTTATTTGGCTTTTTTAATCAACTAAGATTTTTTACAACATTTTTTTACTTTAATTGACTGAATTTATTTGAAAAGTGGGCTTATTAACACATGAATATTAGTGTGTACTATATGTTTACATATTTATTTAAGAAGTACAATATAATAAAAAGCATAGGTTTCACACTAACGCAATACAAAATGGTGAGAGCCCTATATCAGAGAATAAACAAAATGATTGTATTTGTGAATTTTCCTTTAAAGCTGCCGGACTCGGAGTCTTTTCCCCTGCCGAAAAACACCTCAGAGAAATGTCGGCGCTGTGTGGTCATGGGAAATGGAGGCATTCTCAGAGGCCTGGAGCTGGGGACACTCATCGACCGCTTTGACACCATTATCAGGTTCGGAACAAAAACACCATAATGTTTCTTTATTAAAACAATTTAGAATTTCCCCACATATTGTCTTATACCATTACAGATAACCACTGTGAATAACCAACAGTGGTGGAAGAAATACTCAGAGCCTTCACAAAAGTAGTATTAAAGGAGAGGTGTCATGGCCAAGCTGCCTGTGTGTGAGGAAGTCCGTGGATTGGTCAATTTGGACCAATCAGCGGGGGCTTAACGTAACGGCTCCACGGATTGGTCCATTTCGTTCCGGGTACGGCTTGACATCATGCCGTCCCGGAAGAATCAAATGGACAATGACGTATCTCCAACGAGGCGTTTTGGGGAGGTATTTTCTGTGTTAGAGTTTTACTCCCTACAGGGTGTACTTTGAGGGTTTTGACTCTGCACACCGTTTACATGCATACAAACCTTCATAACACACAAGGGGACGGGTAATAACCGGAAAAGCATGACACCTCTTCTTTAATATGGTCTAAATATACTCCATACAAGTAGAGCCGTGGATGCACTCCGGCATACTGACTGCCATGAAAACCAGAGACAAAAAATGCTCTGAGTTTCATAAAAGTCAGTCAATGCTTTCCAAAAGCACGAGCAGTGAACTCCAGGCCCACGTGACTGAACTAAAAATTGAAAGAAACAGACTAAGAAATGACGTAAGCTCCATGATCAAAACTGCCAAAAAGAATTTCATCAATGTCAAAACTGAGGAAAACAAAAATAAACCCCGTGAACTTTGGAAATTACTCAATAACCAGCTTGGCTGCAGTAAAAAACTCAAAACGAGATTTTCAAACTTAAACATAAAGACAGATAACAGGCTCATCACAGACAAACTGGATGTGGCCAAGTACTTGAACATTTTTTTCACAAACATAGCCACAACTCTTGTAAATAAATTACCCTCCCACTCAGGGCTTTTTGGAGTAGATCACATCATGACCTACTACAAAAACCTAGGGGTACGCAAAGATGATTTCAGTCTAGCAAGGGTAACAACAGCAGAGGTACTCATTAAACTGAGCGCCCTCAAACCTAACAAGGCCACTGGCCACGACAATATCCCCTCCAAATTCCTCAGAGACACAGCAACCGCCATCTCACCAGTCATAGCTCACATAATTAACCTCTCCATAAAACAGGGAAAAGTACCCAAAGACTTCAAAATTGCAAGAGTAACCCCCCTGCACAAAAAGGGCAGCAAATTGGACCCAGGCAACTACCGCCCTGTTTCTATACTTACCTCCATCTCGAAAGTCATGGAAAAAATAGTATATGAACAGGTCGAAAAGTACCTCGCGGAAAAGAAACTAATCTATGATTTTCAATCTGGCTTGAGAACATCCCACTCCACTGACACATGCCTTCTTTATTTGAACGACCACATCAAACAAGAGGTGGACGAGGGTAAATACTGCGGCATGGTGATGCTGGACCTACAAAAGGCTTTCGACACTGTCAATCACCCCATTCTGATTGACAAGCTAAAAGCAATTGGTTTTGATAAACTATCGGTGAGCTGGATGCAATCCTACCTGGAGGGGAGAGAACAGATGGTGGAGGTAAACGGTACTCTGTCCCCCCCCCTCCCAGTGAGCTGTGGTGTTCCACAAGGAAGCATATTAGGTCCGTTACTGTTCCTAATTTATGCAATTGACATGTCATCAGCATGTGACTGCAACTTGTTCCTGTTCGCGGACGACTCAGCCCTGCTGGTCTCTGACAGGAGCAGATTGCAGGTTGAAAAAACCCTCAGCTCCGAGCTCAGCAGAATCTGCACCTGGCTCGCCGATAATAAATTATCATTACACCTGGGTAAAACAGAGTCCATTCTCTTCGGTTCGAAACATAATCTCAGCAAATCCGACGACTTCTCAGTTGCAGTGGGTGACATTATTGTCACAAGTAAGAAGGAAATTACATACCTAGGATCTATTCTTGAGGCAAACCTCTCCTGTGACAAAATGGCATCCAATGTAATAAAAAAAGTCAATCAAAGAACTAGATTCCTATACAGGATCTCCTCTCTGGTAAACAAAAACACCCTGAAAACTCTGGCAGGAGCACTCATTCAAGGGTACTATGACTATGCTTGCACGTCATGGTACCATAGCACCTCCAAGGCGCTAAAAATAAAACTTCAAACATCGCAAAATAAACTGGTCAGACTACTGCTTGACCTTTCATCTAGAACCCACCTCACCTCTGCCCACTTTGACAACCTAGGATGGCTTAGAGTAGACGACAGAGTACAGCTACTTGCAATGGGCCTGGTCTACAAGATCCACTACACCTCTATGGTACCCATGTACATGTCAAAATTCTTCCCAAAGGTCAAGGAATACCATGATCATAACACCAGAGGGAGCTCCACAAATCATGTAAAACCCAGATTTGGCACAAAAAAGGGGGAATACACGTTTTGCAATTATGCCAGATCAAGGTGGAACGCTCTTCCCACAACTGTAAAGGAAAGTAAAACTATACTTACCTTCAAAACCTCTCTTAAAGAGCACCTTCGGGGGAGA
Source organism: Trematomus bernacchii (assembly GCF_902827165.1). Taxonomy (NCBI): domain Eukaryota; kingdom Metazoa; phylum Chordata; class Actinopteri; order Perciformes; family Nototheniidae; genus Trematomus; species Trematomus bernacchii. The sequence goes on along the minus strand of NW_022988097.1, from coordinate 1,520,482 downwards.
GCATTGCAAAACTGGCCCCGGTAATGGTACAAATCTCAACCTGTCGTACAATGGACAGCTTCCCCCCCCCCCCCATCTATGTATATACTCGCATTTTAGACTCTGTTACTAACTGTATATCTGTAGACTTGGTATGTCTTAAATGTCCGGTTAGGATGTATTAGAACGAAATCTAAAATGAAAATTGTAAATAAGCCATCTGTATGTAAAAAACCACCTGTATGTAAATTGTAAATAAGTCATCTGTCTGTCAAATATGTCTTATATGTCTTAAATGATATGATGAATTGGAAATGGGGGACCCTGATGTAAACAAGACGAAAGTCTTTCTCTGGTCTGCATCCCCTTAACAATTGTATGTTTTGAGCTGTACTGTACTGTACCCAATATACAAGCTGTTAATAAACTTTTCAATCAATCAATCAATCAATCAATCAATCAATCAATCAGAAGTCATGAATTTCAAATGTTACTTCGATACAGATTTTATTATCAGTAAAATGTACCTCATGTATCAAGAGTAACAGTATTCTTTTATACAGTATTTTAGAATATTATTACTTCGTTTTAATCACTATATGTAGTTTGTCATCATGGAGCAAATTTGAGTAAAAAGTAAAATATTACGTATATTTTAAATTAAAGTACTGCATCCAGTGGTGGAATGTAGTTAAGTACAATTATGAGGTACTTTACCTTCATTCATTTTGTGCTACTTTATACTTCTACTCTGAGTTACTTTACATACTAGATTATAAGCTAATACAAAATGTAAATATAAATTGACATAATTATAAGTAGATGTATGAAACAGCAGCATACAAAGTAACTTGGCTCCACCTTTACCAGGTGGACATATTAAATCATCAGTAATTTAATATTTATGATTCCAATAAATACTTTTACTTTGCATACTTTAAGTATGTTGTTATGCCAATACATTTGAGTATACTTGTAGCATTGTACATTGTAGCTTTACTTAAGTAAGAGTTTGAATAAAGGACTGTAACAGAGTATCTTTACAATTTAGTATTGCTACTTTTTAATTAAGTAAAATGTTTGAGTACTTATTCCACCTCTTGTTGCATCTTATGCTGTTTTTTATATATATATATACATAGTAGCTTATAACAATGCCTGTCGAAAATAATTAGTGATCTAAAATGTAGTGGAGTACACATAGCGTAAAATAACAATACTCAAGTACAGTACAAGTATATTTAAATAGTACTTAAGTACAATACTACTGTGTTAAATTCCATCGCTGATCACCAACAGAGCCGGTTGTTGTTTTGTTGTTTTGATGTTAAGACGATGGCTGTGTGTCTCAGGTTGAACAGCGGCCCTCTGGGAGAGTTCAGTATTGACGTGGGGAATCGGACCAGCATCAGGATGAGTTACCCAGAAGGCACCCCGCTCCACTGGATAGACACAGACCCACACACTCTGTTTGTAGCGGTGGTGTATAAAGGTGTGGACGTCAGCTGGATCTCTGCTATGATCAGCAAGCTCTCCGTGGTGAGTACTGCCCGAGTGAGTGCTGTGTTTATTATCCACACTACTGATGTTTTTTTTTTTTTTAAACAAAAGAAATTAGCAAAGTGGCTAATCCTCGTCTTTCAGTTTTCTGAAGCCACATAAATGATGGTGTGGGTGTCCAACACTTATTACAGAAAAGCCCACAGGGAGATGCTGTTTAGTTTAAAGTGGACCTATTGTGCTATATTGGAAAAATATATTTTAGGGCCATACCTATACAAAACATGTCTGTGAAGTTTTTTGCTTAAAATACCAAACAGATCACCCATTGTAGCCATGCCTCATACTGCTCATACCCCTTTTTTGCAGCCCTGTTGCAAACAGGCTGATTCTGCTTTAAATGGAACGTCTGCTGCTAGCCACGCCCCTTTGTAGCGTCACGCAGCTTTCCCCTGCTAGAGAGAGATTTCTACCGGGAGATCTCAGCTAAACGCTGCGGTGATTCAGGCCCAATCCCAAACCACGCCCTACACCCTTCCCCTATGCACTCCCCCTCTGTGACGGAGTGAACTCCGTGGAGTGACACTCGCAGCTCAATGAGGCTTCCTCCTGTCAGATGGATCTGTGGAAGCCGTAATACTGTAAAAAGCACGACCAATCATTTTAGCCGGCCCGGCTAAAATAACTGGATGGCCTACCTGCCTGTCAGCCTTCCATCTGTGCACAAACTTATCTCGTGCCCTCATTGGTCATGTGTGCGTTCGTGTGTGTTGGAGGAGGGGCTCTGTAAGGAAGTGGCAGATTTTCTCCGGTTGTGTATTTTCAAATTCTAGCGATCTCGAGCCGGTTTCTCAAACTTACCTACCCCACCTTTAATTGTGTTACTTTTTTGTAAAGCTCTTTTAGTTTTAAACCTGATGTTTATAAGCTTCTTAATTCTTGCAACAGTCAGTAAATATACACCACTTTATAATAAAATGCACACATTTACCTTTTTCTAGACCAAACACAGGTATACGATCCTAAGTTTAAAAAACATGAGGTTATCATGCGGTTGTTAACATCGCAATTTATCAGTGGATGTTTGCTGGAACTACTTGTAAACAGCGTGTTTCCTGACGGACACACACAGCGTTGAGACCGGTCAGGTAGAGACCGGTCTCCAGTCAGCACCGATGCAGCCTCGCTGTTTGATGGCTTGATAGCCCACTCCCCCTCCACACCACTCCACACTCGTTGGTTTGGAACAGCACTTAATGTGGCGGACCCTCCGCGCGAACGCACAAACGGAGGGGTAGTGTGTAGTGTGTAGTGTGTAGTGTGTAGTGTGTAGTGTGTAGTGTGTAGTGTGTAGTGTGTAGTGTGTAGTGGTAGGGTGTAGGGGGCGGTTTGGGATTGGGCCTCAATGCCATATTATGCTCCTAACCACTTCAAGCTTTATTTCTGAAACAGTATGGAGCTCAAACCTTTCTCTCTCGCAGGGTTTACCACAAGGACATTACGTTAGACATATTCTCTCCAGTAGCCTACAGCGTTAGCTCCATGGTTAGCTCTGAGTGTTAGCATGCTTGCTAATGTAAACACACAGCATATTACTCCCAAAACACCCCGCGCATTGTTTCTGATACAGCACATAGCTTGACATGTTCTTGACACAGCTGCGACTGTATACGGAGACGATAGGTTGGGACGTGTCACGTGTGCTGGAGACGATAGGTTGGGACATGTCACTGTCACTACCCGATCCGCATCCCTACCCGACCTGCATTGCGCATGTGCGAGATGGTCCGCCATATTGGACAACTCCATACGGCAACTCAAATAGGACATTTGGCGTCTAGGCGGCTGCCCGATTTGCATTGTGCATGCGAGAGTCATAAACGTCTCAAATATCTATACAAACATCTTTTATGTTATTTTATTTAATTTGAAATAAAATTAAGGACATTCACAGTTAATGTAATTAGATATAAATTATGAATGCCATACATATTGCATTCATTCACAGTCAATATTTCTTCAGTATGATAGCTGTCTAACCGAAGTTAAATCCATTTCTCACTTATTCTGACAATGTACTTAACCCAATAAAAGGACCCAATAAAAGGAGTTGTTAAATAATAGTGAAGTCACGTTGTAATAACAATAACTCATCTCTCTCGTTCAGATTAATATTGTCGTTTTTTTTCTGCTTTGCCAAACGCCACTGTGTCAAGTGTCCTATTTGAGTTGCCGTATGTAGTTGTCAAATATGGCGGCCCATCTCGCTCATGCGCAATGCGGATCAGGTAGGGAAGCGGATCGGGTAGTGACTGTCACGTCGGCCGGATGTCGCCAATGACGTTATATGAGCAAACATTCTGGATCTGCTTGTTAGCACCCCCCTTTTTCTTTTTCTTTTTGAGATGTGGGTACGGAGGAAAAGAGAGAGGGTTTTGTTTTCTGACACTTTGTGAGTTCCCTTACACACCGGGGACACATATTTATGTATAAAAGACATCAAAAAGTGCATTTTGCATAATAGGTCCCCTTTAAATGAAAACAAGTATTTATTTAACAAATAACTAAGGTTGACTTTCCAGAAACATAATCATAACCCAAAGTCAAATCTTTATTTAATTTATTTTTTAATTGTATTTTTGTTCTTTTTGGACTCCTTTGTTTACTCCTGTAAAATATCATCACTGTGTAACAGTCACGCTTCTATTGGCTAGCGCTCCAACACATTGTACGTGATAGGCTAAGGGGCGGGACATCTCTTAGTGGTTGACCAATCACAGCAGAGCCGGCCAGCTAACCAATCAGAGCAGACTGGGCTCTGGTTTCAGACAGAGGGTGAAAAGAGGTGCTGCAGCACAGGCAGTATGAGAAAAATAAAGAGCTTTTTGAACATTGAAGCATGGAGACATGTCACAGTAGAGCAGTGGTTCTCACATTTTTTCTGTCAGGCCCCCCCTTTGCAGAAAAAAAAAAGTCGGGCCCCCCCAACACAAATAGTCAGGCTCGGTGGCGGTGCCAGAGATTTATTTTGGGGGTGCTGTGGGGTAGCTTGACGTTTCATAGAGGGTGCTCAAACATTTAGGGTTTCCCATTAATGTACCGGGCGCTACAGTGGAATGTTCTACTGCAACAATCCCCACGCATATACACAGTGTACCTGTGACTGTTACAATGAAGGCTCGATAATCAGCTCACGGCATATAGGTGTAAACAGGGGTAAAGTGCTATTTGTATAGGTGGTGTGTGGACCTCACATAGGGGGGTCTGGGGGCAAGCTCCCCTGGGAAGATTTATTTTTAAATATTGAAGTTAAAAGCATCAATCTGGTGCACTTTGAGAGCAACATGAAGAGATCTATGGATACCTCTCTCAACACCCATATGAAACAGAACTGTAAACAGATTTACTTTTTCTTTATGGATATTTTACAAATCACCCTTTTAAACTTTATTCTTTTTTTACTGTCATATAGTATTTCATACCTGTTTTTCATTTATTCTCTTATTTTTTTATAACTATAATGATCATATAAACGTGTGCCTCGGAAATAATTGTTTACATTAATGGTGACCAAAACGTTTGAGACCCACTGAGATAACTTAGACTAAAGTTAACTATCTAAACACTGAGAGAGTCCTTTAGCTCACTGAGCCTCTCAGTCCGACAGGAGAGGACTCTCCTCCACTTTGTTGTTGAAAAAACTCCTTATATCCGTTAGCGTAGCTCGCTAGCACCAGAAGCTAACAACAACGATCTCCGGTACTGGTGCGCTCTCTCTCTCTCTCGCTCGCGCACGCACACAAAATGGCTCGTTCCACACACACACAGAGCCGAGCTATAATGAAACACAGAGACCCAGACGTAATAGTACTGTATCATATTATTTTCGAATCAATAATTTTTCAAATTATGATTTTTTTATTTTTTTTATCTTTTTTTTTTTTTTTGTAATAACCATTTTTCCTCCTGGTCTCTCGCGCCCCCCCTGTCATGCCTCTGTGCCCCCCACTTTGAGAACCACTGCATTAGAGGCACTACATACTGATATGAACCTGAAAATGAGCAGAATAGGGCCCCTTTAACTTCTTATGTTTGTATAAATATAGTGTGTAAAGATTCCTATTCTGTTGCAGGTAAATATGTATTTCTGTTCTTTGTGTTTCAGTCTCTGTGGGACTGGCTCTTCTTCTGGCAGAAGGTTCCGGATCATATCCCTCTGGAGCGGCACAGATTCAGACTCCTGAACCCTCTCGTCATCAGGGAGACGGCTCTGGACCTCCTGAAGTACCCTCCACCCAAACCCCGCCTGTGGGGAAAGGACCAGGTAATAGACTCATCCCAGACTACGGATTTTATCTGTCTGTGACTATAGAGTCAACACAATGCAAGCTGAATAAAACAGTGTTTTTATAGCTTGGTTGTAGCTACATATTATCACTAAACACATTTATCACTTACAACACCCACCTGACTGTATCATTTGCAGCTACAAACGGCTATTGTTACTTCAGATTAGATTAGATATACTTTATTCATCCCAAATGTTTTAGTTTTTTGTTATAGCAGCGTGTGGACAAGGCATTGAGTTAAAAATATAATAAAACGAAAATAAACAGAACAATTTCAAATAAATATATCAACAGTAGAAAGATGTATCTCGTGTCTCTAGAATTCACAAAATGAAATACACATAATCATTTATAAATTACTCTAATGGACCAACCTGCTCATGCAAAAATAAAATAAATAAATGATAAAATGAATATGTTATACAAGGCTGCAAAGTAGTTGCAGTTTATTAAATGTAAATGCAATCGACTGGAGTGTAAATAGGATATGTACAAATTGTACTACAAAAAGATATATATATATATATATATATATATATATATATATATATATTTAGTGAGAGAGAGAAACTCCCTCTGAAGAGAGATTTGGGAATTTAGCCTTTGCAGACCATTTACATGTACTAAAACTTGTATAACACACTACAAGAAAGGGAAGACCAAAAAGCATAATAGGGCCCCTTTAACAGTCAAACCAATTCGTCTACACACTTTTAAACGAGGAGTAGTTTTTGATGTTCCTGCAGATGAAACATTACGTCCTCTAACTTCCTCTGCATTGAACCTGTTCCCACAGTCTGTGTTTGGTCTTGGATGATGCATCACTAATCTAACACTGATTCAACCAGGTCCACCCTCTGTAATCGCCACTATTGTGGTTTAGTACCCTAAAGTACCCTAAAGATACTCCATTTCAAAATGAGACCAAACTGTTCTACACATTTCACTTTTTTAGACATAAAAATGTGGTCTGAAAAAGGTGGCTTTTTCTTTTAGCTTAGCTTGTTGCTAGAAATGCCTTTTCTGTTACTGAAATGGTTGTGGATCTCATGCGCCCCCTACTGGTTGGCTAAAAGAAGATAGAGTTCAGCAGTCAATGGTGGTATAAGCTCACAAAATATTGGTTTATTGATCCAGTAGTATGCGAGAATAGCTATAGCCAGACACACAGATATATAGGGGTGAACCATTTGGAAAAAATAACTAATTGCAATTATTTTGACTAATATTGCAGTTGCACATATCAGAAACAATCAGAAATTGGGTTTGAATGAAGAATGAAATAAATTAAAAGATAATTATATAAACATAAGAAATGAAAGAAACAATGTGTGATCAAATAAAATAATTTATATAAACATAAGAAGTAAAATAAATAACATGTGAAAAAATAAAGATATTTTTGTCACCGTAAGAAGTAAATCAAATGTCCAATAAACGCTAAAAGAAATAGAAATAAAATATTAAAAAGAAACTAATAATTTGCGATTACAAGATAAAATAAAGTAACAAATATTTATACAAACATAAGAAGTTAATAAAAATGGAATGAAAAAACGATATCGGTATGATGAGGGAATGTATATTCTTTAAACACTATCCACATTATCATTAAGAAATATACTAAAATGATCATAAAGTAAGCTGAGATGCTTACTCATTTCCTGGTTTAGGACTCATTCCTGCTCTAATCTATTGGGATGTTTATAAAATGTTGATTCATTGTGTAGCCCTGCAGATATACACTCATAGAAACGCGTGAAAAATAACATTGTGGTTTTCTGTCATGACAATATTGTTAATTCCTTATTCATTTTGAATCTTTTTTCTTGCTGCAGAATGTGCCCACCATGGGGGTCTCTGCACTGAACTTGGCCAGCCTGCTGTGTGACGAGGTGAGCCTGGCAGGCTTCGGCTACAACCTCTCCCAGCAGGGGGCGCCGCTGCACTACTTCGACCAGCTGCCCATGAGCGCCATGCTGCGGCAGACCACTCACAACGTGGACCGGGAGACCCAGCTCCTTCAGAAGCTCGTCAGGGAGGGGGCCGTCACCGACCTGACGGGGGGGGTACACTGCTCCTTCTGCCCCAGCTGAACACTTTTCACCTAGAAACGTGTGAGAAGCCAGGAAGAAAATAACATTTAGGTGAGAAAAACTTGAAAGATGGGAATAAATCTAGTCCTATATATGTGAATTTGTCATTAAGTGCTTTATACAGAAGCCCTGAGAGGCAAATAATAAAACAAATGTAGTTACACATTTTCTCTGTCCGATCTTAATTGTGTTTATGACTTGATAACCTGAAGAAAAAAGGTATGGCTAAAAAACTCTTTCTTAAAAAAATAATTAGGGAATTTGTTGAACAAAATATAAGTCACTGTAAATGAGAGCCTTCTGAAAACATCAGTCATGTTGTTATGATACTGTTAATGCATAGACAACTCATGCACATTTGAAATTAAGAAGGTTTCAATATGTATTACTACTGTCTTATTTTTGTCATAATAGTTCCCTAAGTACTCTGAGGTCAAATGATGCTATCAAAGCATCTTCCACAGAGTTAGTGGTACATTGCATTTTAAGGAGGTAAAGCTTATTATGTATTAATGGTAACACTTTAACACATAGATCTGTATTCATAGTTACAGTTTACTTTTTGAAGGGTTTGAAAAAATGTGAATTAACTATATTTATCAGCACATCGACAACATTCCACTGTAAATTAGCAACTATACAATTCCTTTGTTGGTTCTGTCTGTGGTTTTATTTAGGAGTTGAAATGTTTCACACCTGCATTTAAATTGTATTCTACTTATGTGTGCACTGTAAACATTCCTTTCATTTATGTTGTCACTATTCTGTTCTTACTTTGTCTCATTTTGAAAGACCTTGTCATTTCGTATGTCTTCATTTACATATTGAATAGACACATCTCATATAGCTCAAATCTGGAACAGTTAATGAAAAAAAAGAAACTGTACATATTAAAAACAATCTAAATGTCAATGTCACTGTAAATGTTCACATATAGTTCTTTTTTATACAAAATGTTCTGTTATTATCAGTCTTAATTTATTGTTTTGTTTTTACACCTTGTTATTATTAAAATATACATATGGTGTTAATGAATAATTGAGTGGTCAATTTGCATGTTAATGATTATTCACTGATTTTCTTAAAATTACAAATAATGAAATGTCCTTTTTTATGTTCCATTCAGTTGAATGCACTACCAGTATCCATGGTAACAGCTTCTACTGCTCTACACTTCAAATGTGTAATAAGCAATTAATGTACTTTTCAAAGTGTAAAGGTTAGTTTCCTCCAGGTTAAATATGACTTCTCAGCCACTCTAAATCAGAGTGTGACTTCCTGTCTCAGAGTCAACAGGAAACACTATGACCTTCAATTACTGGTTATTACCGTTATTACACAACACAAGTTAATCTATATTTTAAATATATAATACGTATTTTTAAAGATACCTTCTTAAACATTATACTATGCTCGACTCTACTTTACATTTATTATGACCGGAAATAAGGCAATTTTCCCTTCAAAATTAAGAGTTCTAAAAACAAACTACAATCGCTACAATATGAAAAGACAATCTAGGAAGACAACAGTTGTATCTAAGTAGACTTCAGAATATTTCTAATTAAATATTATTTAAAAATACACTCGTTTACTGTAGCCCTTTGCCCTTTCATAGTTTACTGTTGAGAAAGTTATGGATTTATTTTATTTTGAAACATTCGGCCCGGAAATTGTATATTTTTTAAACCGTCTAGGTGCGCGTGGTCAGAATGGAACAAGAAGAAGCCGGGGAGATGAGCTGCTAACAGGTGGGAAGTCCCTCAATAAGCTACTTCATGTTAGTGTATTCATACTATTAATTAAAATGTGTTTATAATTGTGTATACCACATGTTTTACAGAAATGTACACGTGTAACATAAGAAACATGCGTTGAATGTTATTGAAAGTCAGGTTGGGTCTTCTGCTCAGAGTAATGTCAGTTTGTTGTCAATGAAAAGAGGGTTTAACTTAAACTTTAAGTGCTGCTCGCGACCCCTGAATTTACTTCACTATGTACTCAAGATACTTTTTAAGGACTCTGTACAAGTTGTCTCCCTGGTTGACTTTACTTGCCATTGTAACGGTGCCACAATGACCTTTCAGTTCTGTCACTACTGTCAGAAGGTTACGCTGGAGTAGACTTTGGCAGGAAGAAGTGAACGTTGTGTGTTCCGAAAGTTAGCACAAGAGTGTTAAATGTACAGGGAAGTTTAATGTTTCATTGAAGTTTAAAGTCCGACGGGAGAGATTATCGCACATAAACGACACTGTTCACTTACATTCTGGTGGATAGTTTGAATATGTTCTCATGTGTGGCCTGTATGGCAGTATTAAGGTAAAAGAATATTGTGTAGAAACAGTATTGTGTATTAACGTTAGGCAGGTGGACAGAGAGAGACTGTACATATCACTACAGGGTTTTAGTGGCACATTGCAGGTTTTGAGGTGAAAGGTGACTGGTCTCTGATTGGCTGGCCGTCATGAACCCACCCTAATTTCATTGGTTCCTTGTTATCCATCCCCCCGCCCCCGCCCCTTCTCTCTCTGCCTCTCTGCCTCTCTTCATCGCTTGCGGCGCTTGTTATAAACACCGGGGTGCTCAGGCTGCTAGAAGAAAGCGGATCAAGTGCTTCACTAAAACCTCAGGCATGCATTGCAGAAAGAAGTGCATACATTAATACAGTATGGAACATATTGATCTTGCACCTTCTCCATTTCACGTCATGGTAGATAGATACATGTTACACGGAGTTGCACCTTCTTTAGGAATTATGAACTGTAATCAGCCAGACTCATTGGTCAAAGTTCAAACTCTTTATTGGTTTTACCATATCGAGATACAGTTATGCCAAACCACTGAACAAATATTGACATTAGCATGAAAATGTATTCAGAGCATTATTCAATTGACACATACAAATATTGAACAATCAAGATATAAGTGAAGTGATTCAGTGTCCTACCTCAGGTTTGCAGTATCACAGTAACTTTATGATCATTTCCACACATTTCTTAAGAAGAAATACCCTTCATTTGAACACACAGCCCCTCTACATCGCAGGCCCTGAATATGAAGCCATTCAAAAGGCGGTAGCTATACGGCGCATATCATTTGCCTGCTTGGTAATCCATTCTTGCACTCTTGAGTAAATGCAACAGGACAACTCATCTTATATTTTCCTTTATCACCTAATCACTGAGTTTATCAAGTTAAGATAAGTTTAACACTTTTCATTAAGTTACAATTGACTGAATATCTTCAGTTTTGGACGGTTAGTTAGACAAAACAAGCTATTTGAAGGAGCCCCCTTTCGAATGAAATTGCAAAAAGTGTTTGCCTAATATAAATACTTATTAATAATGCCTTTATTTGGCTAATAGTAAGTCCGTATGGCATATTTGTTAATAGTATGTCTGTATGGCACACTTTGTTAATAGTATGTCCGTATCTCTGTATGGCATTTTTTATATAAATGTGCAGTTTTTTCTGTTTAAAATGTACTGACTATCTTCAGTTTTGGACAGTTAGCTAGACAAAACAAGCAATTCCAAAAAGTGAAATAAAGACTTCTGAAATTGTAAATGTTTAGCACAATATCAATATGAAATCGAACAAACTTCTTTGTTTTTTGTTACAATGAACTCAAAATCAAAGTGTTGGATAGTTGGTCAGACAAAACATGCACTTTAAAGAGGATTGTAAAGCCCATTTTATGGATCAAGATATCATTTCGTGGACTCTTAACCCAGAGCCATTACAATAAGAGAATAAACAATGGCAGAACTAGATAAGTGGATCAGCTTTAATCTCACTCTCTAATCATCTCAGCAGCCACCTCAGCTCACTGGGGGAAAGGTGAAGAGAGAAGGACACTACTTCAATCAAGGCACTAAGTCAAAGATTTCTATGAATAGAAACTACAATAAGACAGTAGAGCGGAATGGACAGGGTGGGCACAATGCTGTATTGTGGTATAACATAACAGCAATTATAAAACATATCCAAATCTCACAATGATTGGTCCTCACACTTTTACTAATCTTATTGATCTTGTCAATGGATATGTTCATTGATAGTATTGAGTCAATCAGACCACATGTCTTGTCCCGACCAGCCAATCAGAGCCCTCCCTGGAGCTGGTGTGACCTTTGATTGGTAGATTAGCTGAGTTTACACATCAGCGTGTAGCAGATCTTTGAGAGTGTTGTGTGCCTGGAATGTATCCGTGCTTCCGCCTCGTGAAAGCAGAGTGAGCCGGTTGCTTTGGCAGCAGAAACAACAGCAACGTCCCTGCTGCTTTCTGTCCAGGTGAGTGAGGACCAAATGCTATAGGAGTAGAGCTGGAATATAGCTCTGCATTGTACTCATAGAGGATGGAAACAATGTGGTCGTCTTGTCAACAGTCTGTATGCAGTTATTTATGCCTATAGATGCATACCATACCAGGCAAGTCTTGCCAAGTTACTTGTCAGTAACTTGTTAAAGCATATATTTATGCACAAGACAGATACATGCATTATTTTACCTTATGGAAGCAGCCTTGGCGGAGGTCGCTTTCTCTTATAGTTTAAAATGATTTAGAAGCAATCCCAACACTCTAGGCTTAAGAATGTAATCAAGAGCCTTTTTTTATTTGAGTGCCTTTTTTATTTAAGATACAGATGAGATGACATTGCCTGAAATGTTTGGTAGGCGCGAACCCGCTAACATAGCAGCAGGCACTGAATATGGACCGCCAGCTCTAACCGCTGAGCTATCTGGCGGTCCAGACTCTTCATATTTAATGATCACAAAAAGCGCAATATCAGTTTGAAAAACTTGAAAAATCAATAAAAGTTTTAAGATTATCTTCCCATTACAAGTGAAACGTTTGAATCATTTGCAAAAAAACACCTTTTTTTAGTTCCGTACACTCGTACTTGGTCTGGTGTTGGTATGGCCAATAGCTTTTGGTAGCTCATTTTAGCATGGGCCTTAAAACAAACGATATAAATCATGTGCTGCAGTTACTCTACATTTGAGCCTTTACTATCATAGTGACAATTGATTTCATATAAGTGAACCACTTTACGGTTGCTAGTACATTATGTAACAATTACACAAATGAGACGAGACGCACCCAGACCTGTTTTAGAAGGCTTCATCATTACTATTGCCAACTGAGACATTTCTGATCATGTAAGTGGTCTCTGAATGCTTTTTGTACACATTTCCCATCAGTGAACATTCCTCCCATCAGAGTGAGGACAGTACCAGACGAGTGCTCCCTTGTAAGCTGAACTGATTGGATTCATTTGATTTCCCAAACGTTGGTGTCATATCAAGGCTGTCCTCTGTGATAACTGATGTCTCTCAGTTTGTATTGTTGCCATGGAATCTGGGCCTAAGGTCGTCCTCACCCTCAAGGTTCACATGGACACTGTGTTCAGACTGTGTTTCTAATCTGTTTATTCTTAAACAGCTCTCGCATCTCAACTGTGTGTTTTTGTCACAACACGGAGAACAACCTGTTCAACAAACAACGCACACCCTGGGAACGTGACTCGTCCCCAGAGAATGTGTTAATTATATGATATCATTTTACTGCAATGTGAGCATCCGTCATTATTCTACAGTAGTAGCTGCAGGACAAAGTACTCGTACTTGAGAGGACGCTGCAAACACACGCCTTTGGTGGTATTTTCAGACATTTTACGATTAACCAAACAAAGGAAAACAAATTAGCCAATTATTCTATAATGTAAAGAATGCAGCTGTCTAGTTTTGGCTATTTCTCCATAGGACCGATTTCAGTTTTTTCCCAATGGTTTGGAAAGGGACAGGGTGCTCAATAAAACAAATGAAAAGAAGATGTTCCATACTTATTGTCACAAGATTTGAAATCAAACCACACACTCCTGATGGAGCGAATCAGCTTGAGTCTTTAATTGTTTATAATAATACCAATACAATAATTCCAAAAGCATGTTTTTTTTTTTACTTTAACTTCAAACCAACTTTTCATTGACTTTAAATGATAATTTGACCACTCTATTCCGAAGAGGGTAATTCCAATGTAAACTGTATCCATTGTGTTGGGTTGGCGACAGTTTTATCAAAAAGGATATCGTTAAACATCTGCAGCTAAACCTGAAATGATTTGAATAGCCATTCCAATAGCGAAGTGAACAAGATCAAAATGTGACGTAATACCTCCAAAATAATGAGGTTCCCTTAAACCTTAGCTGTTCTCTGTGATTACAGCTGATTATCACAAATTAGCATGCAGCTAGCAGCTTGAAATAAGCAGATGTACCTGTTGGATATGACTTGCTAAATAACATTGTGTTAGCATTGTTCCAATGAGCACGTTAGCAAGGTCATTTCAAAAATCATAGAAATGTTCCATTTTCATTTTGAAGTAATATCAACGGAGGTGCCACTGTATATCTTATTTCTTAACACTGAGGAAACCACTGCACGTATGCTTAATAATTGAATTAGGGCTGTGCTCGCTTGGTGGTTAAAAGTAACACACCTAAAAATGTATAGATCAAATCAGAATACTTAATGTATCCCGGGGGAAATATTGTGACAGTTGCTCCTTTTCAGAATACAATAACATAACAATATTTAAGACATTAAAGGAAAAAGTGCAATAAAATATTTAACATTTTGATAAGTAAGTATTTATTTATTTTAGTTTTACTTGCTTGTAAGCGCTTTGAGCACCAGGAAAAGCGCTTTATAAATGTAATTTTGTAATTTTGTAATTTTATTACTTTTATTATTTAGTATTATTATTGTTATTATTATTTATATAAACATAAGAAGTTAAAGTTAAAAAGGGTAAAAATGGAATACCACTATTTAGATATACATAAGCAGTTGAAGATAAAATATGCACACTGTTCAATATCTAACAACAATAAATATGTAAAGATGTGTTTATCACAATATTTGCAGTGGTGTATCAGCATTAACAAATATATGAATTCTGAATTCACAGTTTGGGGGGCTTTTAGCTGCTGATGGTGCAATAAGTCCAAATATCCTAGATCCTAGATTTAATTTAAACAAATGAATGACCGGCCTTCTCTCCCTCTCCTCAGGTCCCCTCCTGGCCTGCTGCCCACCACACACACTCTTTACCTCACCTCAACCAGAGCTCTGTGTTATCACTACCACTCCACACACACACTTTTACCTCACCATGCTGGGACAGGAGTTCCTGCGGAAGCTGAAGATACCAGATCTGGATGATGTCAGCCAGTACATCCAGAGCGTCTCCGCCCCCGTGCTGGTCAGCGTGGGGGCGGTGGCTGCCGCGACAACATACTACCTGGCAACCCGGCCCAAAGCCCTCCCGCCAGTGTGCGACCTCCGCATGCAGTCCGTGGAGGTTCAGGTGGGTTTCAGATCGGGTTGTAGGTTCAAATATATAGAAGAAACACAAATCTCTGGCCACTTCTTTTAGGTCCAAATTGCATCAATCTGCTCAGTTTGTAGGTCAACCCTCTGTTTCTGCCCCCAACCACGACCTGAAAAGTGAATATGAATTGTTACCATTAAATCACAGGGTCCACCAAAGACACAGGGTCCCACCATTTAATAAGGTTAGAGTTGAGCACTCTTTCGTGCACCAGCCAATCCAAAAATGTAAAACTGAGGTTAATCCCAGATTAAAGATCTTGTCTTCAGCAATTCAAATGTTATGTTCAATTTCTGTTCCATTGTTTCTTGTCTTAAAAAGGCCCTATTATGCATTTGAGGTTTTCCCTTTCTTGCAGTGTGCTTGTAGGTTTTTGTGCATGTTAATGGTCTGCAAAGGCTAAAATCCCAAAGTTCCCTCTGGGGGAGTTTCTTTTTGATCCTTAAAGTATGTAAACATGTCACAGTAGAGGCACAAAATACAAATATGAACCTCAAAATGAGGTTAATATGTACTCTTTATATATTTACCATTGTTTATGTTTCATATGGAGCTGCATTGATGCAAGAAAAATGTCAGACTCCTTCTGACTAACGTACTACTTTAAATAAAAGAGCAAGCTTTCCTATAAGTGCAGATGTAGGACAGTGATGTATACATACTGTGACAGCTAATGAAACCACTGAAAAATACTGTTGAAATCAAATGTATGAAGATTGACGAAGGTATTACGCTGTACATCCGGTGGTTCAGTAAAGGACTGTTGCTCTAAATGTAGCAACATTCAAACACAGGAACAACCCTGACTGAAGTGTTTGGATTGTACACTGTACATATACTTATATAAGTGCTCTCGCTTTGAACAGACAAAAGCCCCAAGAAAACCAGTATAAAAAAACTGGTTCAAAACCAACTGGACCAGGTGTTAATTATTAATGTAAGTGCAAAGGCAGGACAAGCTGCCATTGTTTCACAATGATTGGTCCGTCGGCAGATCACAGAGGAAGTCAAGTTTTGTTGTAACCTATATTTTACTCCCAAAGAAGCATCTGGTGCAACACATCAGGTCAGGCGACAGCGATAGAAGCTTCGACAGTGACAGAGACCCCCCCCCAACTAGCCATTTAGTCACTAGCAAACAACCACTGCTTTTATGACACATAGAAGCTCAGACATTCACCAGTAGGGTGTTTACTGACGTATTTTATGTCGTAGAACAAAAGGTGAACATTTATTTTCTTGTGCAGACCTTATTTCAGGAATCTGAACAAAACCTTGACTTTTAGACGAGGAAAGCAGAAGTGCGAAACAAATAACTAATGTCCTGGTTTTAGGACTCATTCCTGCACCACTCTATTGGGAAACAATCTGACACTGCACTAAACTGTAATAACAACACTAAAAGAATTGAAACTTTATGTGAATGATATTTCCAAGCGATAATTAAGAGACTATAACTGATGTTTGAATGAATGATTAAATAAATATCTGTTGGATCAATCTTAGATTATATTGATTTGTTTTATCAGATATATCTGCCTCTCAAAGCAAATGTCAAACACTCACTACAGCAGTTGATGGACTGCTTAGCAGAGATAAAATCCTGGCTGAGCAAAAACTTTCTCAACCTCAACGAGAGCAAGACTGAGGTCATCTTTTTTGGACCCCAACCTCCAGCCTCTCCGGTTGATATTCTGGGCTCTCTCAATAAAAACATCCTCCCCTCGGTCATGAACCTTGGAGTGACCTTCACCAGCACTTTTAAATTCGACAAGCAGATCAGCACCGTAGTCAAATCCTGCTTTTTTAAAATAAGACTATTGGCCAAAACCAAGTCGTATTTATCTTTTAAAGACTTAGAAAGGGTTATTAACGCCTTTGTAACCTCAAGACTGGACTATTGTAACGCTCTGTATGTGGGTATGGACCAGGCCTCAATTAAACGCCTGCAGCTAGTCCAAAACGCAGCTGCACGTTGGCTGACTGGCCACAAAAAGCGTGACCACATCACCCCAATTCTGGCCTCACTACACTGGCTTCCAGTTCGGTTCAGAATTGATTTTAAAATCCTTTTATTTGTTTTTAAAGCCCTAAATGGGCTGGCTCCGGCCTATATAGCTGAACTCCTCCAGCGCTACACCCCAACAAGAGCTTTAAGGTCTGCTGACCAGCTGCTGCTGGTAGTGCCCAAGACCAGGCTTAAAACCCGAGAGCACCGAGCCTTCGCAGCAGCTGGCCCTAGGCTCTGGAACACTCTGCCCCTCCATGTGAGGTCGGCCCAGACCCTAGGGGTTTTTAAATCTACTCTAAAAACACACTTCTTCTCTCTGGCTTTCTAGTTAGAGCGGAGCACGACTCCTGACTTTTCCTTGTGTTTTAAAATTTTTTTTTTTTATATATATCTGTTGTAATTTATTGTTTATTTAATATTACATGTACAGCACTTTGGCTCGACCAAAAATCGCTTTTAAATGTGCTTTATAAATAAAACTTGATTTGATTTGATTTGATCAGGGCGGAGAGTTGGCACGCCGATCAGTGCTGCTGAAAGGAGACGCTAACATCACACACTTCTACGACGACGCCACAACAATGTACGAGTGCTTCCTCAGAGGCGTCAGAGTCTCCAGTAAGTCACAAACACATAAATATATTAATTCATTTTTGATAGTTTGACAATCTGTCTGCCTTGCTATAATGGGGAATAAATGTTGCTCTTGGGGAGAGCAAGGGGAGTAGGTTCTACGGTAGCCGACATGTGCCAACACGCTACACCGGCCCAAAACACGTGCTGCACTTACACATTTAAAAAAAATGTAAAAACACAATTGTGCCAAAATATGCAAATGGAGAACTTCACCAACTTGACAACACATGGGCAGGATTGACTAAAAGTGCTGCATAAACGTAACGCTGCAGGAAGCTCAAAACTCAATGGAAACGGGGACTCTAAAAAGTGACGCACACAGCTGGGACCGGAGCGCTTGTTTACAGGGATAATAATGTTGGCCAACTGTCACTGAAAACTTCAAATGTACGTTTTATTAGCTTATTTGAACAATGTGATCACAAGATTTCTTCCGATATTATTGCATATCTGCTGTCATCTAGCACGCTAACCTAGTCATTGCAAATATACTGACAAAACGCTGCACATGTTTTGTCAGGTTGGTGAAGATTGTTTCCTCATTTGCATGTGATTTGGCACATTTGTGCTTTTATATTTGCATTGTTTTTGAAACTGCAGCGCATTTCTCCTAATGAAGTGTTATGGGCCATTGTAACGCGCTTGCCCCTGTAGGCCACCGTAAAGATCAGCAGACGTACTGTAACGAAGGTAACTTTGTTACTATGGACTGACGGCTTCGGGCCTTGTAATATTGCACATGTGGGTTTGCACTTTATATAACAACTTCCCTTTGCACAGAAATAATGTCACTCAGCACTTTAGTAGTGAACAGTTTGCACTTTATTAGCGTGATTGCACAGTACAGTTTGGCATTGCATATTTGCACAATTTATACTAATTATTGAGGTAGTATTTATTAAATGATTAAACCGTATTAATTGGAATGTCGTCTGGCAGATGCTGGTCGGGTCCTCGGCTCCACCTGAAAAGATAGGGGGGTTAGCGAGGGCGCCGAAAGGGTTTATGCTGGTGACAGCGGTTGAGATTAATCAGTGTGCAAATAATATGTTTGAGCGTGTATATATCATGACCCTGCGGTTGTGAGTCAACTGCTTTCCAGCTGAGCCGCAGCACACACACTGATTCTGACTGGAAACACTGTATACTACTTATTCCTGTATTTATTCATTTATTTATGCTTTTATTTATTTATACTTATGACATGTTCCGACCTCTATATAAGTGAGGGTCTGAGCTCTCTTAATTCCATAGTGTCACCGCCGGGCCCGGGTACAGGAGGGGTAACATCGTTCTTATACATCCATGGGTAATATGAGCGTTGTGGTTCAACCGATCTAAAGCACTTTCTGAAGCAGTCACGTGGTATTGAGGGGCAGCGAGGCTTCGTTTGTCATCGGTGACGTCACTGGCCCAAAACTATACAAGCCTCGATACAAGCTTCACACAAAGCTTCGGGGATTACTCGACACACGCTCCGAAGCCTCGGCGCAATACGTAACATCACTAATAGATACAACAAAATTGACAATAAAATCACAACATAGACAATCCAAATGACACAAATAATAAAGTTGAGACTTTCGGTTCTATTCGACAAGTAATAAACACTTAATAAAGAGTTCAGTAATTGCTTGCACAAGAGATGCAAGGTCCGGGATATCTTCATCCGAAATAAATGGTTATTTAGAGGTTTTCCAACTCTCTCCCCTGAAATGAGAGAGTTGGATTGCGTTTGATGATGCTGTTGTTCTATGTTGACCTTACAGTGCCACCACTATCAACATTGTAGTGTCGCATGTTTTTCCGTTTGTGTCAGCAGCAGGAGAGTACAGCATGCATGTGTGATAAGAGGGTGTTTTAATATATACAAACCCCCCCCCCCCTCTGTCTCTCCAGATAACGGCCCATTCCTGGGCTCCAGGAAACCCAAACAGCCGTATGAGTGGATCTCCTACAGAGAGGTCAGAGTCACCGTGAGCAGCTCAGCTCGTAAAACATTAAAGCTGTAAAGGGTGCAGGCTAACAAACAGTGATGACACACAGTCGGGGGGGGGGGGGGGGGGTTAAAGCTAGTGGCTAGGTGTGCAAATATAACCTGCAGGTATTTATATTTAGTTTCTTAAGAGTTGTGTGGTAAATGCTATTGAATGGCATTATTGTATATGTAGGATCTAGTGGGTTTTTTGTTTGACCCTCACAAGGCAGGGTTTTTAATACTTCATAGATTTAGTTTATTTCAAAAGAAAAACATCTATATTTTTCCCAGTGAATTTTTGTAGGCTCCATATTCAACTCTATAGTCAGTTACATGTCACCTCATAACCAACTCTCCATTGATTTAATGGAACACTATAATAGAAAAGGTCATTATAATATGCAATACATCATCTATTTCTATGAGCTTTTGGTGACCTAAAAATGACTATAACATTTAAAATGCGTATCCTATTTTATTCTTTATTATTTGTTTTATTAAACATTTTTACTTAAATCTTTGTTTATATAAATGTTTTTTTTTATTTCGTGTTGTTAATACATCTAATTAACATCTTAATATTTGTAGTATTTCTATGAGGTGATGGTGACTTTAAAGTGACTTTAACATATTTAAAATGTGTTTCCTTTGACAGTACTAGATTGCTATCATAATTTGTTGAACAGTAAGGAGCTTGTTTTCTGTTATTTCTGGTCAAACATACATTTTACTTGACTCATTAACATTGTAAAATATTAATGGAACATTCCAGCACCACCTGAGTGAACAACTGTTGTAAAACCGGCAGCCAATTCAATTTGACGTGTGTGTGTGTGTGTGTTTCCTTGTTTTAGGTAATGGAGCGATCAGAGAATTTGGGATCCGCGTTTCTTCACAAAGGACACTCCAAGACGACAGACCCCCACATTGGCATCTTCTCTCAGAACAGACCCGAGGTACAGACTGTACCCTAAGGGCCTGTTTAAAGGGCAGCTCATTTGCATCAAAAGCACACTCCTTCTCTGAGTCATGACTCAGTAACCTCGGTAACATGGTCCGACACATAGACACTCGTGTATATTTTTAGTTTCAGTGTGACTTACGTTTTCCCAGGTCATCATTATTCCAGATGTCTATAAGATTGCTGCAGGAATGTTAAAACCCGGAAGTGAGTTACAGTAGCCTTCTAGCACTCCTGGTTCCCTCGTCTCACCTCAAATGTTTTTTGAAAGTGTTTTTGGATAGATGTCTTATCAAGGTCTGTGGTTAACACAAGCTAAAGGAATTTTCACATTTTGTTCTACAAACAATGTGTCTGTAAAGTCCCCACTGATGCATGTCTGAAGCTTCTCTGTGTCCTAAAAAACATCAGTTACTAAAGAGTGACTTAATGAGACCAGTAAACGTACCACTCTATTGCGAATAATCTTCAAAATGTCCTTTAAGACATCAGAAAACTATTTTCTTTTTCAATAGTCTCAAAGGAAGTCAACAAACAAGAACTGCTGAACACTCATTTAGCATACTTTTCAGTGCTATTTTGCCAAGATATTAAAATTAGAAGCAAACAAATATTTCTAGGCCACAGCGTAAGTCACTGAACCCATAGTATCGTTTTATATCCTGGGTACATCTTTCAAAGCATTAGGGGAACTGTGGTTCCAGAACTTAAAGGGGACCTATCATGCAAAATGCACTTTTGTACGTCTTTTCTACATGAATATGTGTCCCCGGTGTTCCAGGGAACTCACCAAGTGTCAGAAAACACAACCCTCTCTATTTTTCTCCATACCCAAATCTCTAAAAAAGGGGCTGCAACGGATCTGATAAAAACTGATCCAGATTTGAACACTGTCCTGACGTCAGGACGGTGGCGCTACGGCTATTGGGCCAACTCCACCAATCAGGAGGAGACAGCCACGGCCATTGCCGTTCGAAAGCGCTGGAGACGCTGTAGTACCTGTAAGTGGCGCTGTAGTCTGCCACAAAAGCAGCGAAGAAGACTTCCCGCCCATAGTTACCATGGTTACCCTTCTGTTTATTCTCCGCTGTGGCTTTTTTTCTCCCTCCCCGAGGCAAGCGTTTGCTCCCGCTGCTTTAATTCAATGCAATCCCTCCCCGTCGAGGCAAGCACTGTAATTCTCTCCGGTTAGTCCACCAGCAGATGACAAACACCCACCTCTCCGCCTCTTCCAAAGAACGAGGGGACCGTGCGGCAGAGTTTCAGTTTCAGTTTGTTTCGCCGGTCAAGATGTCCGTTAAAGTTTAAATCTTCCGGACAAAATTAGAAAAGTGCCGGTCAAAGGTCTTCTTTGTTATTTATTGAGCTTTAAAACAAATGACTCTATATAATAAAACACGGAGGACGGAGATCTCTTTTTCTCCCCCTCTTCTGACAGCCCAGCAGCTGATCAGAGCACGTCTCCCCTCTCCTGCAGGGGGGCGTGGTCAGCAGAATCAGACCCGTAGACAGCAAACAGCACATAGAGCGAAATGAGGCATGGCTAAAATGCATGATCTGTTTGGTATTTTGAAAACAGAAACGTATAAATATACCTTATATATGTATGGCCCTACAATATATCATTTAAATATAGCATGATAGGTCCACTTTAAAGCTTGGTTATCCTCCAAATAGAGTGGTGCAGGAATGAGTCCTAAAACCCCGCAATGGAGTTAGCACTTTACAACTTCCCTCGTCTAAATGTCAGCTTATCAAAACATGTGGGGAAATACCATAGCTTTTTGTCGAGGGAGCCCTTGCGATGCTAACCTCCAGGTCGGCCTACAAAACACGTAATCCCTGCACCACTCTAGAAGTACAATAGGATGACAACATTATTAATATTAACTTTTAAATAACTATGGTTCTTATATGCTTGAACTCTTTTCTCTATGCATTCATTACCTTTTCATGAAGACGTATGGTAGAACTCGCAATCAGACACACATTGACATTTTGTGATGTCTGGCTGTTAGAATCAAGCACAACATGTATCCTGTAGTCTAACATAGTAAAGTATTTATGATATCAAACATCTGATAATTACTGCATTCACCACTCAGTGCATACAGTCTATGTCTTATGTTGTAGTGGACCATCAGTGAGCTGGCGTGTTACACCTATTCTCTGGTGTCGGTCCCTCTGTACGACACACTGGGCACAGAAGCCATCCTCTACATCATAGACAAAGGTAAGATACATACATACACTTTATTGCTATTAGACCACTGTTTGTAATCTAAAGTGCCTTTTATATATTGTAGTCCAATGTGCACATTTTACCCTAATTTCTTATGTTTATACAAATATTATTTTTCTATTTTATGTTATATTTTATTTGGCTTTTCTCTTCTTATGTTTATATAAATATCTTCATTTTTTCTTTTATCTTTTTATTGCACATTCTTATTCTAACTTTAACGGTTATAAATATATTTGTATTATACTTCATTTGGTCTTTTATTGGACATTTTACTTTAACTTACTGTGTCTTATACTGTATAAATATTTGTCCTGGCTTCTTTTTAAATAAATGTATTTGTATTTGATCTATTTATTGCACATACTTACTTTAACTTGTTATGTTTTTATAAATACAATTTAAAAATATAATGTTAGTATACATCTTTATTTATTATTTCACATTCTTACCATAACTTCTGATGTCGTCATGAATATTTTTAATTCAATTTTGTCTTTTTAACTCTTTAAAGTCGTCTTTGTAGTATTTCTTCGTCTCTCTGTAGTTGCTTTGTGATTATTTTGAGTCTTTTTCTGTACGTAGCTCTTTTAGTTTCATTCTGTTCGTGAAGGCCAAGAAGTAGTGTGTGTGTGTGTGTGTGTGTGTGTGTGTGTGTGTGTGTGTGTGTGTGTGTGTGTGTGTGTGTGTGTGTGTGTGTGTGTGTGTGGTGTGTGTGTGGTGTGTGTGTGTGTGTGTGTGTGTGTGTGTGTGTGTGTGTGTGTGTGTGTGTGTGTGTGGGTGTGTGTGTGGGTGTGTGTGTGTGTGTGTGTGTGTGTGGTAGCTTCCATCTCGACCGTAGTGTGTGACGTGGCAGAGAAAGTGGAGCTGGTGCTGGACTGTGTGAAGGACAGGACCCACTCAGTGAAGACCATCGTCCTGATGGGGGCCCCCAGCGCTGATCTGGTCAGCAGGGGCCAGCAGGCGGGGGTCCACATCATCAGCCTGCAGGAGATGGAGGTCAGCAGACAGCTCACTCTTTATTCCTTCTAAGTATTCAATTATTGATTTATGAAAAATGTTCTCTTTTATGTTGTTGTTTGGACATTATTTTAGTTTACTTCCCCTGTCTGTCTTTTTTTCTAGATATTTTTGGTTTCTGCCTTTTTTCTGTGTCATTGTAGTTTTATCTTTTTTGGTCCTTTTGGTCTTGTTACGTGCTAACTTCCTTTTGTGTAATACAATTTCTCATTTAAATGAACTTAATTCATTGTATTCTTGCTTGTTTTCTTGTTCTGTTGTCCCTATTTTAGTTAGATTTAGATTTTCATTATTATTGTAGTGGTTTTTTTTCACTCGTTTCTTTCTGTCACTTTATTCCTTCAACAATTGCTTCATTGATGGGTTTTTTCTCCTGTTGCTCAGGTTACTGGAAAGGCTAACCATCGCCAACCAATGGTGAGTACACTGTCCTGTAGATGACCAATCAGCAGTGAATACTTATGATGACGATGATGTTGTGTGTTATCATGGGGCCCTGTTTGACCCACTGTGTGTGCTCTCCCTGCAGCCTCCACGACCTGAGGACATGGCTCTCATCTGCTTCACCAGTGGAACAACAGGTGACACACACACACACACACACACACACCCAATGTAATATCCATGACTGCCTGAAATCCTACTGTCCACATACACTGACAGTGATCTCTAAAGTGTGTGTGTGTGTGTGTGTGTGTGTGTGTGTGTGTGTGTGTGTGTGTGTGTGTGTGTGTGTGTGTGTGTGTGTGTGTGTGTGTGTGTGTGTGTGTGTGTGTGTGTGTGTGTGTGTGTGTGTGTGTGTGTGTGTGTGTGTGTGTGTGTGTGTGTGTGTGTGTGTGTGTGTGTGTGTGTGTGTGTGTGTGTGTGTGTGTGTGTGTGTGTGTGTGTGTGTGTGTCTCCAGGAAACCCAAAGGGAGCAATGTTGACTCACAGGAATGTCGTGTCCAACTGCTCGGCCTTCATCAAAACGACAGAGGTGAGGCGCTGATGTGATATCATCCATTACTATTCTGTTATCCTTCTCTCCCTCCTCTTTCCCTCCCCTAGTTCCTGCATTCCTTCTCTACCTAATTTGTAGCTTCTCTGCATTATTTTCTCATGTACCTCCTTTCCTACCCTACCTCCTTCTTTCCTTCTCTACTTAGTTTTTTCTTCTCCTTCCTCCTCCATTCCTTCTCTACCTCCTCCTTTTCTCCTCTACCTCCCTTTTCTTTTTTTACATCCTCCTTTCCCCCCTTACTTAATTTCTTTGTATACCTCCTTTCCTCTCCTACTTCATTCTGTTCTTCTCTACTTTGACTGTATTTCTCATGAACCTCCTATTTTCTCCATAGCTTCTCCTCTACCTCGTCCATTACTCGTATACCTCTGCCGTGTGTTCTTTAATCCCATATCTCATTATGTCCTTCTCTGACTGTTTTCTCTTGTACATCCTCCTTCCCATTTATTTTCTGCCTTATTATAACTAACTAACCTAATAACTAACAATGCTGATCTTTCTCCTGTACTACAACAGAGTTACTGAGGAGTAAAGCAAAGGAGAAAACAGTATATCAAATCTACAATTTAAAACATGAAGTTATATTTTGGAGATAATGGTCCGTGTAAAATGTTGTTCATTGGCAGATTTAACTGAGGCCTGATGTCTTTGTCCCGCCCGTTGTATCAACCCTTTTCAACCCTCAGTAGATTCAGGATCCAGCAGTGCCACCATCAGATTCAAAAGGAAGAACTAATGATAAAGGTTATAAGTCTTAGTTTGCAGAGCGAGGACCGCTATAACCTCTTCCCTCTTTTCTCCAGTCTAACGCTCAGACCACCTCAGAGGATGTCCTGCTGTCTTTTCTGCCTCTGGCCCACATGTTTGAGAGAGTGGTGGAGGTACAAACATGAACACTGACTGCTCTCCTTCCTGTCTGTGTGTTGGTGTGTTTCCCTGTCCGTCTGTCCCATCCCCTGCTGTGTGTGTGTGTCTGTATTCCTGTGTGTGTGTTTAGGTGTGTGCTCCGTTTTCTCGCAGTGATGTCCATATTTCCTTCCTGCCCCTGGCTCATATGTTCGAGAGAGTAGTCCAGGTATTGTATTTTCCCTTAGTTCCTATAGTCACCCTTTGTTAAATATTTCTGTGTTTGTGTCCCTTTCTTTTTTCTTTTACTTTATGGTGACTTTTAACTTTTCCCTTCTGTATCTTTAATAAATTGCTGGCAGGGAGTGATGATAGTGCACGGAGCCAGGATCGGCTTTTTCCAGGGAGATATCCGTCTGCTGTCAGATGACCTGAACACACTGAAGCCCACTGTGTTCCCTGTGGTGCCCCGACTCCTCAACAGAATGTATGATAAGGTAGGTGGGCAAAACGGTGATGAATAGCCACTTATGTGCTGTTTACACGATAACGCAAACGGTTGTATCCTCAACTTTTCTCTTTCGTTTAGCCCGTTCGTTCACACGAGGCCGTAACGGAAACGCGGAAACGGACCCCGCAAACGATAACGGGTCCCAAGGTGGATAGATCTGCAACCGGAACGCTCTGGGGGGGCAAACGGCTCCGTGTGTACGTCCTATACGATCATTTTCCTGATAACGATGAGCCATAGCCCCGCCTCTCCCCACCTCTGCTGCTCACTGCTGTAGCAGTAGCAGTAGCTAATGTCAGTAGCTACTGTCAGTGGCTACTGCTACTGCTACTGACCATGCTACAGATGTTACTGCACAATCTACAGCTCCTCTACCACAACCATCAGCAACAAGTGGACATGGAGAATTACATGAACTACATGTTGCTAAATCCACCGCGGGGCATAAACAGAAGGGCAACCATGGCAACCATGCTCGGGGGTCTTCTTCGCTGCTTTTGGTGTATTTTGTGGCGAAAGTACAGTGCCACTTACAGGCCCAGCATATGTACTACAGCGTCTCCAGTGGTCTCGTGTGAATGGACACGTTAAATGAGCCGAATGCGTGTGAACGGAAGACTTTTTTGAAAACGAATTCGGTGCGTAAACGCAAACGTTCCCGTGTAAATGGGGTCTTAAAAGGAGTTGAGGCACTGCAGTTTCTCCTGATCCTGCTCATATTAAAGGGGCCCTATTATTCTCATGTTCAGGTGTATATCAGTATGTAGTGTCTCTACTGTGACATGTCTCCATGCTTTAATGTTCAAAAAGCTCTTTATTTTTCTCATACTGTCTGTGCTGCAGCACCTCTTTTCACCCTCTGTCTGAAACCAGAGCCCAGTCTGCTCTGATTGGTTAGCAGGCCGGCTCTGTTGTGATTGGTCAACCGCTTAGAGATGTCCCGCCCTTTAGACTATCACGTACAATGTGTCGGAGCGCTATCCAAAAGAAGTGCGAGTGTTATATAGTGATGTCACTCTGTCGCAGGAGTAAACAAAGGAATCCAATGGAGCTGTTTCTTATGTGTGACGGAGAGAAACTCCATCTGGAGGGAACACAGGGATTTTGCAGACCCTTTAAATGCACAAAAACCTGTAGAATACACTACAGGGAAGGGAAAAGTCCTACTCATGTCCTGTCATGACATGGTTGAATAACACACCAAAGTTACAGCAAAATTGGTGAAATACATTCACTGGAAATAAAATGTGAGGAAAGCAACTCTCAGGGGCCGCATAACAGCTACAGAGTTATGGAGGTGTTTATTTGTGAAAAATATAGAGTTGTGTATAGAATCAATGGGTGTCTACCGTAATACACCCATAGATCAGATGAACAGTTATTTAAATAGCTGGAGGACACACACACACACAGATTATTTGCTTTATAGTTAAATGCTGCCAAACATTAAAGATGATAATAGTAATGTTGTGTGTGTTTGTGTGTAGATCTTCGGGCAGGCTAACACCTCCCTGAAGCGCTGGCTGCTGGGGTTCGCCTACAGGAGGAAGGAGTCTGAGATCAAGAGAGGCATCGTGAGGAGAGACAGCATCTGGGATCGACTCATCTTTGGGAAGGTTCAGGTACAGAGCAGCCCAGGCACAACTCTGAACCTCCCTGTAGAGCTCAGTGCTATGTGTCCAGTAATGTGTTTCACTAGGGTTCGTTGACAGGCAAAATTCCTTTATTTCCGTGGAACAGTTATTTTAATGTGCATAAAAAGGCTCAGACAACTCCAGCTGTCTTTTTGCCTTTTGAAGTAAAGTAGTAACTTTTATTTGACCTAAAGCTTGAAAGACCCCCAATGATTTTGTTTTTGGCCATATGTTTTAGCAACATCTTCTATTAAAATGTTTGTCAGTAAATGGTTACACAAACAATTTGGGGGTGACAATAACCCAAACAACCAAATAAAAGTTTCTCCCCAAAAGACAGTCAGGTATTATAAGGCATTGCATTAATTTCAAAGTGATCTATATACGTTAACGAAAGTAAATCAGAGATTTTAAGCAGTGAGGGGGGTAGACATGATGTGCGGTTGTTGATGTTGTCTTTTGTGTTGTGCTGCCCCCTACAGGCCAGCCTCGGAGGCCGTGTGCGTCTCATGCTGACAGGAGCTGCTCCCATCTCCCCCACGGTCCTCACCTTCCTCAGAGCTGCTATAGGCTGCCAGGTAATAAACACCAGCTCACTGTGTTCTACATAGTTCCGTCTCTTTATATCACATCACATGTCCTGGAATTCTGTAGAATACCCAGGTAATATAAAACAATCTGAAGTTAACTATTAAATCATTACGTTTCATGACATTTCCTTTTCTATATTCCAGTCTGTTTGACATAACATAATCATGTGTTTGTGTAGCAGCTGCCACAGTAGGAATAGTAGTAATAATCATGTGTGTGTATAACAGTCGTAGTAATAATAATAATAATAATAATAACATAATCATGTGTGTAGTAGTAGTAGTAACATGATAATGATAAAAACATAATCATGTGTTTGTACAGCATAAGCAGTAATGATAAAAAAAATAATGATATTAACAATAATAACATAATTGTGTTTTGTATAGTATTCATTACATAATTAATTTTGTATAATTTTTTTAAATAATAATAATACAAAAACATTATTATTGTTATTATTTTAATTAGATTTTTTCAATGTAATAATCATGTTTTGTTCCTGTCTGTCTCAGCTCTATGAAGGCTATGGACAGACAGAGTGTACTGCTGGATGCACCTTGACCATGCCCGGGGAGTACAATGCAGGTAATGAATAACACGTGTACATTTAGTTAGCTGTTTTTATTAAGTCTCAGTCCAGTTTTAAATGTCATTATTTTGATCCTATTATGTCAAACTGTTATCAAGTTTTATTTGACTCAAAGTCTGGGTATTTTGTTATTATCTTAGTCAAAGAAAAGCGTGAATATTTTAGTTTTAGTCAATGAAAACAGTTTTAGTCAACAAACTATTTTTCACATTCTTATTCAAGCTAGTCTTGCCTAAATATGTTTCTTTGTTCTCATCTTAGCTTGTTCTGATTAGGACTTCACCAATTGTCAATCATATTAAACTCCTTCTTTTCTGTTAACAAAAGAGAAATACTGCTTTTATTTTAAAGTAATACATTTTTTCTGTTTTAGTGGTGGAAGAAAAGTGGTTGAATAACATTTTCAGTCATAGTTGATGTTATTGAAACCAACACCATGAATAAGAGGGCTGCTTTACTTGCCTTTGTGTGTATGACGTAGCACTGTAAAAGATGAATTGATATCTGAGTTATCAATAACTTAACCTTAACCTTAATACATAACTATGTAACATTGCCCTGCAGGTCACGTTGGAGCTCCTCTGCCCTGTAACTCCCTCAAACTGGTGGATGTGTCTGAGATGAACTACTTGGCTGTAAACGGGGAGGGAGAGGTGAAACAAAAAGACAACAACTCTGTCTTTTATTATATTTTATGATAAAGTAGTTAATGTATAAGTTTGTGCTTGTTTCTAGGTGTGTGTGAAGGGCCCTAACGTGTTCCAGGGCTACCTGAAGGACCCAGAGAAGACGGCAGAGGCTATCGATGCAGATGGATGGCTGCACACCGGAGACGTTGGAAAATGGCTTCCTGTAGGTTCAGTAACACAGTTTGAATTCAACCTCAAACTTCTGTGTCTCTAACAGCCTGCAGACGTTTGATCAGATGTCCTTGTGTGTGTTGACAGAATGGCACGCTGAAGATCGTGGACAGGAAGAAGCACATCTTTAAGCTGGCCCAGGGGGAGTACATCGCTCCTGAGAAGATAGAGAATGTGTACATGAGGAGCGATGCAGTGGCACAGGTGTTCGTGCACGGAGACAGTCTGCAGGTAGGTGGAGGACATGCTGCAGTGTTATTACCTGTTATACTGCCATTAGCAAAATCCTCGGCTCAATCAATCAAATGTTATTTTTACATCCCAATATCACAAAATACACATTTCTCTCTGGGGGCGTTACAGTGTTTACACAGCATCACACCCTGGAAAGACATCTCAAAATGGAAAAACCTCAGGAAGAGCAACATAGGAGGGATCCCTCTCCCAAAAGGGAAATAGTTGGAATATATGTCGTCTGTATGGATTTAAAAACATGACAAAATGATAACAAAGACAGATTGACAAAAACGATAATGTGGAAAAAAATGAATCCAAATCCGTAGGGGATAATGCCCCTGGATTCTGAGTTAATAACATGCAGTTATGTACATACAGAGAAAGAGAAACATCTTAGCCGATAGCAGCATAGCTAGGGGCTTGTTCATGGTTTGCTGAGCCAGCCCTAGTTTTCCTTCTATGGTTACCTCCCCCTGCTAGCTTAGCACAGCTGTCATTTAATTGGTTGCGCAGCGGGTGTCAGCGACAATCGAGGTCAAAGTAGAAGTCATTTGAACTTGAAGCGAGCGTTGAGAGACAATTTTGGGCGGTGTGCGAGGGTAGCACTTTCGCCTAGTCGATGGCCCCTCCATCTCCCCATAGAAACCAAACGGCAATGTCAGCCCAGAGCTGTTTTACCGCCTGTTATGTGAACGCAGCTTAAGCCTATAACAGCATAACTAGAGGACACATCAAGGTAAGCCTGAGCCAACCCTAAAAGCTTTGTCAATAAGTCTTAAGCCTGCTCTTAAAAGTGAAGAGGGTGTCTGCCTCCCCAACACAGATTGTCTCCTGATTCCTTCTGACATGAGTCCGCTTCAGCGGGATGAGTGCATTATGAAGTCCCAAAGGTCTCTGCTGCTTTTAACTGCTATGCATTGTGTTTCTTTTGAAGGCGTGTCTGGTAGCTGTGGTGGTTCCTGACCCTGACTTCCTGTCTGGCTGGACCAAGAGAACTCTGGGGCTGGAGGGCAGCTTCCAGGAGCTCTGTGGCAGAGCGGTAAGACTTTTGATCACAGTGTGTACAAAAGTGATGGGTGGGGGTAAGGGGGCGTCTGAACATGGAAGAAAAGGAGAAAGACCATCTGGACTATAATAAATTGACAACAAGAACACTAAAGAGTTCAAATAACTTTACACAAATACAATGAATAAAGTGGACCGCATTGCTGACAACTCACTTTGTC
This sequence comes from Trematomus bernacchii, assembly GCF_902827165.1. Lineage (NCBI taxonomy): Eukaryota > Metazoa > Chordata > Actinopteri > Perciformes > Nototheniidae > Trematomus > Trematomus bernacchii. The sequence continues at coordinate 1,488,817 of NW_022988097.1, read as the reverse complement.
CGTTCGTAAACTTAGGAATCAGCCGCAAACAATCTACAAAGATGTGTGACAAATTCAATGATCCCTGACCAAGGCAGTACATGCCCATTCTTTCCTCTCTGGATATGGCTCAGAATCATACAGATGGAATTCATGAAGACTTAAAGAGCAACTTGCAAGTTTTTTTTTTTTTACTACATTTATGCTTAACCTTGCCTGAAAATTACAATTAAAAAAGTGAATGCAGGATTTCATATGTTTTACGAGACATAAGGGCAGGAATTCAAAGGGGAAAGTAGCCGTTTTGAGCTCTGCTACTAAAAACTGCTTTTTTTTTTACTTCATACGTCAAACGCGTCATATTACGTCACATGGGGGAGCAACTTTCTCGGACTCATTCTCTGCCCAATTCACGGTAGTAGTTGGTAGTTGGTTTGAGCGGTTGTGATTTATCATTTTTAATCATGGTGAGCTGGAGTTTGTGCAGGTTGCACAAACTCCAGCCTGTCAGGACATCGAGTCCACAGTTTCCCTAACAGGAAAAGGACCGGAGCTAGCTTTCGTTCCTGGGTGCGTTGTGTTAGGTGCATCCACCTCCCTGCAGTACATACTCTCTCCAGAGGGGCTGGCATTTCCCACACAAGCACCTACTGTATCAAACAAAACTTTTATCAGGAAACCGTATTACATCTCTCTCCCCCCCCTTCGCTCCTCTCTCTCTCTCTCTCCCTCCCCCCCTTCGCTCCTCTCTCTCCCCTCCGGTACACAGGCACCGTAAGACGTAGTGTGGAGTTGCATTAGGTAACGCGAGATACGGCTGATACTTGCGCATTAGTTTCTGTTATGGATCAGTATCAACAGTCCTGCCAGTAACGTTACTATATGATCAATTCTACTTTAGTTATAGCCTGAGATATGATAGCTAACTTTACAATGTTGTGATGTGACCGACGTTAGCTAACATTAACTGTAGCTAACGCCGGTCACTCACCAAGACAGCTGCCCAGTTCTCCACTGATTCTCACACCACAGCTCCATTTCTCTCCGATGGCCGTTATTTCTTCTAATCCTTGGCTGCTCCTGGTCTCTTGTACGCCTAGCAGGCTCATAATTATAAGGTTGTGGTCCGTCATATGCATACGAATATACATTTTCAACCTCTTCTGTGTCAAAAGTAGCATTGTGATCCATGTTTATTCATACGTTAGACCGGCCGCTCTCCCTGATGTGACGTCACACGCGGGTGGTCTTTTTTTATGCGGAAGTAAAAATGTCTTACAAAAACAACGCCAGATGTCACTGTAGTGTATATTTATGTATCTTTTTGGGAAAATCTAGTGTATATATCATTTTCCTACACATTTATTCACTGGGGTCTCTAACCTGCAAGTTGCTCTTTAAAGGGGCCCTATTTTGCTTTTTGGGGTTCCCCTTTCCTGTAGTGTGTTATATAGGTTTGTGTGCATGTAAATGGTCTGCAAAGGCTACATTACCTGTGTTCCCTCCAGAGTTTCTCTCCTAACAGAGCCAACACCAGGAGATACAATTGCAGTTACTTGGGCTTATTTAAAAAAAGAAAACATATTTTAATCTTTATCTGTTTAAAATAATATAAAGTCTTCTAATTGTATTTCATTTTTTCTCTATTTGACATATTTGTAAGATAGAGGTCTCGAAAGATGAGCAAGGCTAATCATAATGTGTTGGTCAAAATACATTTTTAGAAATCCAGATACCAGCACAAGACTACTCCAATTAAACATTTGTGCAATTCAGTGTTTGTGAAAACGAGTTAATTTAAAGAGCTTGTGACATAAAATGTGCCTCTTTTTTTCTTGTCTGTCCAGGAAGTAAAGGCAGCCATCTTTGAGGACATGGTGAGACTTGGGAAGGAAGGAGGCCTCAAGTCCTTTGAGCAGGTAAAACACTCACCTTTTAATATCCTTACTGTTCCACTACGTAGCGATACTGACTTGTAGTGTTCTTCTAAACTTTTCTGAAACATTATGTTTAGGTTATTTTAGTTTTTTTGTCTCTCAATGTCTGCCTGAACGTGAAAGGTTGTAAGAAAACAAAGGATGGATCGCACAACTTAATTTAAATCTTCTTTTCTTCATTTCAGTATTTTTAAATGGTTATTGACCTAAATGGACGTTTGAATTAACTTGTTAGCCTCAGCAAAACAATTTTCAACATTTTCATACTTAATTGCATTTTTTTTTTTAAAGGATTTTTCACAAAATAATCAAAATAAACCATTTAATAATTTTGGAAATAATCATTAGCACATTTAAAAACCGATTTTTATATAAACTAACTTGTACGTTTCCTTTAGAATAAAGTTATTATTACTTTTCTTTTTATGTGTTATGTTTTTTTAATCTGGATGTGCCGGAAGCCGCATCTTTGCCTCACTTAACTTCATTTGTTATTGACATTACAAAACAAACAGGAATTCCGATTTAGTTCCTCTGATGCTTATTGTTTAAAAACAACTGAAGGTGGCGAAGATTCACCTCGCACAAGATTGACGGAGGCATTATTGGTGTTTACTTGCGTCACTCAAACTAGATGTGCTGGCAAGAAGGCGGGCTTAAGTCCAAAATCGCCACTTTTATGAATCTAAAATACTTTTAAAATGATTATTTACTATCTATTAAATTATTTATTTATTTCGACATCATTGTGTTTCCTCGCGTCACTGAAACTACACACGCTGGCAAGGAGGCGGGCCTTATCGCCATGTAGATACCAACAATGTTTCATTGTCAATTGCCGTAATCATCACTCTTAACAATCTATTTATTTATTCATGCATTTATTCACGTATTTTTTTAAAATGTTTACTTTTGTCTTAACAATTATCCCGTTTAACCAAACCTGCCAATATTTGTTTGTGTGTCCTTTTAAGGTGAAGTCCATCTACGTCCATACTGAGCTGTTCTCCATCGAGAACGGCCTGCTCACTCCCACACTGAAGGCGAAGAGGAACGAGCAGCGACAGTACTTCAGATCCCAGATAGACGAGCTGTACTCCGGGATCAAAATGTAAAACAAAGACAAAGTGGACACAAGCTCTACCAAAGTGGTTTTTAAGATGAAGGGAAGTTAAAACACAAAGGGAAGCAAATGAAGAGATCCTCTCAGACCAAAAACAACATGTTTAGTTACCCTGGGAACAACAGCAACAGGAAGTGATGTAGCTTTAAAATGGAACTTGATTCAGAGCATTTAGAACAAAATCTATGAGGATCTATAGCACAGAATACAAGAGTAGATTTAAAAGATTATGATTGTTTGTCTATTGATGAAATCGTTTTGCCTAAGCCATGTGCAGTACGATTTCTGTGATAAAGTGTTGATTCTAATCAGCTGTTTTGTGATATCATCTCATTCGGGGTGTTTTTTAAAAGGGAAAGTGCAGCTTTGTAGCGTCAGACAACTCAGGATTTCACACACAGTACCTCCAAAACACAGATGAATGCCAAAACAGGTTCACTGAAGGTTTTGCAGCTTCACAAACCATACATCTCAGGTCTTTGATATGATTTTTTGTCAGATGTCAAGATTTTATTTTAATATGTTTCTTGAGTTTGTTTTGAAGTTGAATTCCACAATGTGTAACGAGATTGTTTTCAGTGAATAAGCTCGGATCCAATAAGGACCCCGGGAACATTCAGCGTGAGCCATATTAAAATAATCTGAACAAAACTAGCTGGAATCCGGGTACTACAGAACAGTAACGGACACTGTCAATGTTTTGATTTATTTATAAAGGGATGATGATTTGTTGAATAAATTGGTTTTCTTAAATTATTATAATTTAATGCTGTAGGGGGAGAATAAACATCTCCAAATAAAATTGTTAACAACTTGATTAAAGTCCTTTGAAATGTTTATAGTGAAATATGTATGTTTTAATCGTTTTAATCTGTCTTCAAATTTGTTTTGTAAAAAATGTAATTAAAATGTATCGGAAGAGAAACAGTGCGAGTCCCATGTGTTTTGCTTTATCAGGGCTGTGTGATCATGAAAAACAATTTGAATAGTGAATCAAATTATTTTGACCCAAAGATATTTGCATATATTTGACTCATAATCTGCATTTGTATCATTATTATTGTTATTTTTTTGGTATGGATTTTATTGTTGCATGCACTAGACTGAGCTATATATATTATCTTTAAAAAAATTGTTCTTGCTTATGGCTTTAAACTACTTGGCGTAGATAGCTACGTTATTGAAACATCTTGAGCATATATTGAACCATTTTGCTCTCCGTAGGACCGACATTTAAGTCTTCTCGGGGTAGTTTGTTTTTACACATTTTCAGTACAATTGTTTCTTTTAAGAGCAATACAACCAATATTTGACCACCGTATAATTAAGTGTAAACTATTATTTTGTAAAAGGAAAACTGAAGTTTTGAGATATAACTTTAAATTTAATAAATTATGACCACCCTTCAAACCCCAAGTATTTGGAATGGTACAGTCCAACAATTCAAGCATTTTGCGGGAAGCAACCTCAACATGGCGCTGGTGTGAAAGCGGCATAAGAGGAAGCAACTCGAGCTACGAAGTGTTTACAAAACAAACTTGTTGTTACTAAACTACATTACAGTCTACTACAGTCGTCTCAATGAGGTAAGACACATTATAAATTAGTTATAAGTTATAATCAGCCTCATTTTGTGTTGCTGGTATCGGCATAGCCGTAAGCTAATAACACATTAAATAATTGTTAAATGCTTTCGCGGTGAGAGTAACGTTAATGTAATTTCGATACAAATGCACGTGAAAGAAGAGGCTAATAAAAGCTTTGTCTGTTGTCAGTTTCGTTAGGAAGTTCAGAAGAGCTAAGCTATTACAATTTATTAGAAAAGCATTCATTTTTGTAGCATTTGTACGACATTTGGCGTTGCATTTAACGTATAACATGAAGGTGCTTCCTGACTGAATAGAGTGTTGTTTAAGGCTAGCCACATAGCAGCTAAACATAATGATAAACCGGTCCTGGGTGATTTGGGTCCGCATTATCACACAGCAGCCAGGAGTGGAGTCATGACACGAGCAGTAGGATGCTCAAGTGAAGTGTATTTACATCAGCAGACTGAAGTACTATTAAAAATAATAGGTAATTGATCATACGTGACAAAAACATATTAGATAAGAAGGTATTACATATACATACAATATAGAAGGGAGTTAAATACATAAAAACATATAATATTAGAGGGTATTAAATACATAAAGACATATGATAAGAAGGTATTACATTTCTAAAAAAAATACTATATGACATTTAATATATACAAACATAATATAAGAGGGTTTTGCATATATAAAATATATGATAAGAGGGTATTACATTCATACAAAAACCATGTTAAAAAGGTATTACAAATATTTAAAAAAATAGGCTAAGAAGATTACACATATAAAAACACATAATATAAATGGGTATTAAATGTATAAATCAGATAAGCCTACTGCAAAAGGGTATTGCATACACTACCAGTCAAAAGTTTGGACACACCTTCAAATTTGAAGTTTTTTGTTTATTTTAATTGTTTCTACTTTGTAGATTAATACTGAAGACATCAAAACTATGAAAGAACACATATGGAATGTGTTCTTTCATAGTTTTGACTTTTTTGTTAACTAAACTAGTTAACAAAAAAGTGTTAAATCCAGAGTATGATTTGTATTTTATATTCCTCAAAGTAGCCCCCTTTTGCCTTGATGACAGCTTTGCACACTCTTGGCTTCTCTCAGTCAGCTTCATGAGGTCGTCACCTGGAATGGTTTTCAATGAACACGTGTGCCTTGTCAAGAGTCCATTTGTGGAATGACTTGCCTTCTGAATGTGTTTGAGACCATCAGTTGTGTTGTGCAGAGGTAGGGTTAGTGCACAGTGGAAAGCCCTATTTGACTACTGTTCTAGGTTCAAGGTTCAAGGTTCTTTATTTGTCAAACAAACATAGCCACAGTGTAGTTATGTCGATGAAAATCTTGTGTCACAGGCTTCTCCAACAGTGCAACACAAAACACAGATAAACAGAAAAATATAGTGCAAGTAAATAGTAAATACAAGAAGAAAAATAGTTTAAAAAAGTGAAATAGTGCAATAAGAGTCTATATGCAAGTCATTGAAATATGATATATTAGGTAAGATCAATAATTTTTTAAGTAGCAGCCAGATGAATATTGTGGATGTTGTTTCAACAGTTCAGGTGTTTAACAGTCTTATTGCCTGTGGGATGAAACTGTCCCTGAGTCTGGTGGTTTTAGTCCGGATGCTGCGGTAACGCCTGCCAGACGGCAGCAGACTGAACAGTTTGTGGCTGGGGTGATGGGGGTCTTTTATAATCCTGAGGGCTTTCTTCCTGAGGCGCTGGGAGTAAAGGTCCTCCATGGATGGCAGCTCCGTCCTGGTGATGTGCTGTGCAGTTTTCACCACCCTCTGTAAAGCCTTACGGTTGAGGGCGGTGCAGCTGCCGTACCAGGCCGTGAAGCAGCCAGTCAGGATACTCTCTATCGTGCACCTGTAGAAGTTGCAGAGTATCCTGGAGTCCATATTGAACCTCCTCAGCCTGCGGAGGAAGAAGAGCCGCTGTCGAGCTTTCTTGGTGATGGTGGTGGTGTGAAGAGACCATGTCAGGTCCTCAGTGATGTGGACCCCAAGGAACCTGAAGCTGCTGACTCTCTCCACGTAGTCCCATTGATGGCGATGGGGGCTCAAAGCACTTCATTATGATGGAGGTGAGTGCTACTGGGCGGTAGTTGTTGAGGCTAGTGATTTCTAATCCATATTATGGCAAGAACCACTCAACTCAGTAAAGGGAAACAACCGTCCATCATCACTTTAAGAAATGAAGGCCAGTCGATCCGGAAAATGTCAAGAACTTTGAATTTATCCTCAAATGCAGTCGCAAAAACTATCGAACGCTATGATGAAACTGGCTCTCACGAGGACCCCCCCGGCAAAGGAAGAGCAAGAGTTACCTCTGCTGCAGAGGATAAATACATCAGTTACCAGCCTCAGAAAACACAAATTAAAGCACCTCAGATTAGAGCCCACATCAATGATCAAAGAGCTCAAGGAGCAGACAATCTCAACATCCACTGTTCAGAGGAGACTGCGTGAATCAGGCCTTCATGGTCCAATCGCTGCAAAGATCCACTACTGAGGATGAACAACAAGAAGAAGAGAATTGTTTGGGCCAAGAAACACAAGGATTGGACATTAGAAAGTGGAAATCTGTACTTTAGTCTGATGAGTCCACATTTGATTGGTTTGGTTCCAACCTCTGTGTCCTTGTGAGACGCAGAGAAGGTGAGCGGATGGTTTCTGCATGTGTGGTTCCCACCGTGAAGCATGGAGGACGAGGTGTGATGGTGTGGGGGGGCTTTGCTGGTGTCACTGTTGGTGATTTATTCAGAATTCAAGGCACACTTAACCAGCATGGCTACCACAGCCTTCTGCAGTAGCCAGCTAAATATCAATCATATTCTGGATGTGTTAACACTTTTCTGTTTACTAGACAATTCCATATGTGTTCTTTTATAGTTTTGATGTCTTCAGTATAAATCTACAATGTAGAAAACATTTCAATACATAAAACACTTAGAATTTGAAGGTGTGTCCAAACCTTTGACTGGTACTGTATATAAAAACTTAAAGGGGGGATATGATATATAAAAATAGGTGTGATAAGATGGTATTTCATGTAAACATATAAGATAAGGTATTACAATAAAAAGGAAAGGATATACAAATGTTAAATTATTATAAACACAAAAAATAATATTGTGTTAACTTGACACTTCAAGCCTAACTATAAGCTTGAAAAATATGTGTATTTAGGTCTTTAGTGTTGTCTCCTTTGTTTCCACAGTGCCATAAAAGGCAGAGGAGCCAAAGTGCGCACAGTAAAACAACATGAGAGCAAAGTGAGTTGGTCGATGGCCACTGTATAATTTGCCCTACTGATTTGAAGAAAAATGGTATTACCAATTTAGGCGCTTTCACACCGCAGTACTTTTCCCACAAAGGTTCATCTGTACTTAGTTCATGAGAACTCTTTAGTTCTCATGAACTAAAGAGCAGATCTCGTTCACACCGGAATAAGTCCATGAGTGAGGATTAGTCAAATGAAGCCGCTGACGTCACTTCTTCTTCTTCTGCTTTGGGTTTACTGGCAGGCCGCAAACAACTTCACGGCGTATACTGCCACCCGAAGTCCCCGGCCGGAAGTCCCCGGAGTTGGGGACTGGCTTCAGTAGAAGCTGCTGGGACTCCCTGGGCTAATGCTAATAATGCTAATGCGATAATAAAATGGCGGCTTCACAAAGCTTTTTGGGAGTTTTACGGGGCGTGGTTTGCAATCCGCCCAGCCAATCAGAAATAGGAACCTTTTTCTCCCACGAAAGTCCCTGCTCTCTAGCAGGGACAGAAAAGGGGGTAAAAAGGTTCTGATTAACTCATTTTAGTTCCGGATTTTTTTGGTGTGAACGCAACATTTCGGAACTATATCGGAACTAAAGTGGGAAAAGTACTGCGGTGTGAAAGCGCCTAATGTGATAAAATGTTTGAATGATGAAAGTTTTCTTATCCTCTGTTTTGTTGAAATCCAGAAAGGTTCGTCTAATGAGAACACAGATTCTCCCAACCTGTCAGCTATAGACAGAGCTAGCTTCCTGGAGGGACTGCAGCTAAACTATGGTAAGTCAGCTATATCATTATAAAGTGTGTGTCACTATTTCATTTAAAACATACTATTTGTCTTCGAGGGGTTAATAGGTTGGCATGTGGAGTATAACTAGCAACAGTAACAAATCTGAGAAATACCTAAAAATTCAAAGAAAAGCAAACTTAACACATTATGATTTGAAAATAAAAATGCAATAAAAGTATCATAGTGCAGTAAATAAAATGGTCTCTGTTAGTAAAGATAAAAGGAATAAACCATTTGAATTTAACAACTTTTTAATTCCAAGGATTTTTGAAAGCCCAACACAGCACTTTCATATGGTTGCTGCATTATAAATTGGAGATTAAACTTTCAAAAAAGACAAAAACAGGATATTATCTCAAACTAAAGTGGTCAATTCCAGAGAAAAAAAAGCAATCATTTACGAGACAAAAACTTGTAAACATACATCACTTGCCTTTCCAAAGTTGGAAAAACCTAATCACACCTAAGAACAATAGACTAACTCTTGTGTTTCCTAGGCAACCCTCTTCACAGCACTGCCTTGGAAGAAGATTTAAACGTCTTAGACGAGGAACAGGTGAACGGAGGAAAGGCTGGGAGAAAGGAAATTCCTCAGACGTCGAAGGCTGCTGGTAAACAGCGTGGAGCAGAGGAGAAGAGGAAGGAGGAAGAGGAGAAGAAGAAGAGGAGGAGTGCTGTAAGGACGTCTGCAGCGAGGTGAGCTCACACAGAAGTTACATCCCACTCACAGAGATCATGATGAATGTCCTGTTCTCCCATCAAAGTATTTATCTGTCTCTGTGTCGACAAGGCCGGAGAAGAATCAGCTGGTGAAGAAAGGCAAGAAGAGAAAGAGCGGGATGTCATGTGACCCCGAGCCACAGGTAAGGATGTGAACCATAAAGACTTTCTCTATTTTTATTCAGTTTTTCAAGTCTATACAATCATTGTCAATAAATGTCAATATTCTCTTTACGCCTTCTGTAGTACAATGAAAGCACACATCAATGAATTACAGTTTTTGTGGACAATACAGAGGCATTGACCTTTAAACATGCTATGAAATAAATGATGAACAAGAACAAGGTTATGGGGGTGTACCTCAATGATACTCAAACAAGGGGGGCATAGAAAAAAAAGAATAATAATAGACACAAAAATCCACTTTAGACGAATGATGATTGTACTGGTGTGACATACCTTAACCATCTTAAAAATATGATCAGCAATGAATCCACTCACCCACGGTAGCTTTTCCTGGTTGTATCCACAGTCTAGTAATGGCTTCTTGGTAGCAGCACTCACTCAATTACTGCCTACAACATCCTCAATCGGTATGTACTGCATTGTTGCTGAGCTAGTGCTGGTAAAAAAAAATGTTTTACAAATGTAAATCAATATTACCAGTATTATTCTAAGGCGAATTAATTGTATTACATATTGTAGTGTTAAATATGTTTTCTACGGTAGATTATATATACAAGCTCCTGTCCTTAACAGCTCTTTAACCTCACTTGCCAACTTTGAATTATTATACCTGTCCGCCATGGGACAGTCTGAAAACACGCAATGCATTCTGGGCTGGTTGAGTCCAGTAAGCTTATGTCTCATACGCAGACATTTTTGCTAATGTATTATACATCCATGCTTTCCTCGTGGATGCAAAATCCACATACATTCAGAGTGTATTACATACTCAAATGTACGTCAGTGTCAGTGTCTCCAATACCAAGGGTAGTGTCTGTAGTTTACAATAATTGTGATAATGTCGTTGTGAAAGTAGCATTAGATAATTAGGAAGGGAACCTTTTTGTATGAGTAGTCGAGTTGAAAAGGTATGACGATGAACTGTTTGTTGTTTTTTCCTCCTTAGGAGCAGTCTGACTCTGGTGGCGCTCAGCAGAGACGTAAGAGGGTGCTGTCCTCTGAGGAAGAGGATGTGGGAGAGGAGAGGAGCTGGGTACGGACTAACTCCTGGAGTCAGATACTTGCATCAGCAGCCAGGAATGTCAAATTAAATTGTGACTTTTTCTCATATTATTGACTCAGTGCCCAAGTACAAAGACGGCCAGGTTTTATCGTTTCGGCAGAAAGTCTTCAACGAAGAAGTCGAAAGCTAAGAAGTCTTCATCAGGTAAGAGAAAAAAGTGTTACGTTTCAACCCTGTTAAAAATAATGGTTTGACATTTTGGGAGTTATACTTATGTGCTCTGCTGTCAAGAGATGGATACGAATAATATAATAATATTAAATATAAAACAGAAATCTTTTATGGTGATCCATATTCAATATTTGCTGCATTCTGCATCCTCAATCAGTATGTACAGCAAACTGAAAAGCTGTTATTACAAATTCAACTTTTCTTTTAAGTTCTTAAGAGTATATTTGTATTCATAGCTTCTTGGCATCAAGTGGACTTTTGAGGATGTTGTGTTTCTGATATTTGATTATACATCACAACATATATTGTGCACGAGATCAACGCTAATGCCCCGGATCATTTTTAGGCAGTGCATCTCCTGAACCAGAGACGGCCAGCACTGATAAACAGAGGAAGAGGCAGAGGGGGGGCCAGGGGGGGACACAGTTGGAGGTGGTGCTGGAAGCCTTCCTGGACTTCTGTGACCAGTACAGGTAAACTCCAGTCAAATCATGTCACCACCAACACTCCTTACAGTTTAATACTTTTTATTGCAAGTTTTGCAGTTGAAGAAGTGAACCTTTTCTGTTTGTGTTTCAGGGAGTCTTTGGAGTCCAACACTTTGAAACAGTGTGTTGATTCTTTCTCCTCCAATGTGGAAAATCAGCTCTTAGAAAAGGTCAGATAACAGAATGTAGTGCAGAGTTACAACCATATTTCTAACTGTTGAGGCATTTTTCATTCACATAAGAAATGACAAAACTGTTGTAAAACAGGAAGACAGTGCTCTGTTTTTTACAGCTTTTGCATAATTATTATCTTTAGGCAAATATGCATTAATTCCACCTCATAAAATAAGCATTAAACATCAAAACAGAGGTGAAAAAAATGAATTGATATCAGGATTTTAATCAAGACATTCTTTGTGTGTTTTTCCCCCAGATCTCTGCTTCCAAGGAGCTAAAGGTTTTAAAAAGAGAAAACATAAAGGTAACTATGGCAACCAGCTTTAAGCAATGCTAACAGAATGGCTTTTGCGAAGTTGACCTATCACTTTAGTCCAGACTGAAATATGATGACAACCACGGGAAGAAGTACGATTACATTTTGCACAAGAGGTCATTGGTTGTTGGCCTTCAGTGACGTGTCGCCCAGGTCCCTCCCACCTGGCGAGTGGAGGATCCGGATTGGTGCGGTACCGGGCATGGCCCACCGATAACACCACTTGGCCCTTGAGACAGAGACTATATTTTTTGAAAATATCTTTATTTAACCAAAGAACATCTGGTGTTGTGTTGCTTCCCCTTCCCTTAACGAGCTGGGATGTAACAGAAACCAATCAGATAACAGATTGTTATAGTAGCACAGGCAAGCAGGGGAGGTAACCATTTAAACAAAACTAACTTGTTGTTTTTCTCCCAAGGCCCGGCGCCCTACCTTGCAGTGAGCAAAGAGCAAATCTCTTAAAGCGTCCCATTATGCTTTTTGTGGTCAGGTGGCTTCCTCGATCCGTACAAAGACACAGAGACTGTTGGAAGCCAAAAATGAGCTGATGAGGTGAGAGGCGGTTCAGATGCACCAACACATCAGTTTTCATTCTGATTCCTGTTAAATGTTATAGTCTAAAAGATTAAAAATATTCCCTTTGAAAGAATCTAGTAATAAAAACCGTTATGATTTCAACAGTGAGGTCCATCATTTGCACATAAATGTATTTTCAGTGATATTTTCAGTCAGCTCTTTTTTTAATTCTTATCCAAGTCTGTTTTTTGTTCATTTCAAATACTGAAAAAACAAACATAGAATTACAAGTATTTTTCAATTTTTTTGTGGAATCAAACGGATCCCACTTACCCTACGACGACAAAAAGACATGGTCACGGTATAGAAAATAAAGATACGAATAGTAATTTTAATGCGTATTATTAATTTAAATATTTCAACATAAAAATAATCCTGTATAAATGGATATAACAGGGGAAATAAAATACAGAAAAATAAGAATACATTTGTAAATAAAAAAACTGAAACAGGGTGAAACCTATGTTCTTTAAACTACCTTTACTTCCTGTTAAGGTTACTTCCATCCTTAACTCACAATGACTCCTCTTTTGATTGGTCAGGGGGGAGAGGCAGGTGTGTTTGCTGCAAAAGGAGAAATCTGAACTTAAAGCACGACTAGCTGATCTGAGACGAGGCCAAGCCTTCCTGCACGACATCAGAGAGCTCAACACACAATACCTGGACTACCGACGCAAACACCCCAAAGAAAAAGAGATGGTATACACACAACTTTAGCAAATCAACCTACATTTATTTGTAATTGATGTTTTTTAAAGCCTTTTAGAGGGGCCCTATAATGCCTTTTGGATGTTTCTCTTTCCTGTAGTGTGTTATATCGATTTCTCTGCATGTAATGCCGCGTTTCCACTACACGGCCTCGCTCGGCCCCGCTCGGTATGGCTGGGCCTCGTTAGGACTGGCTCACTTTATGGCGCATTTCCATTACAGTTTAGGAACTGGGGCAGTATCTATAGTAACGCAGTGTAGGCGGAGCCGTGACGTCATCTTCAATGAGAACCCCAGAAAAACAACACAGCCGTTAGCTGTTAGCACTCAGAGCTCACAGCTCCTCATATATGTTCAGAAACTAGACAAAAGTTAAACAAGTACAAACCACAGACTGCCTGTGTCATGGCGAATACAGTCGCTGCTTTATTTATGTCTGTATAGGCCGTTGTTGTGAGTGTGGACGGTTGGAGCATATACTGCGTTAGCTTAGCCAATCTCCATTTAGAAAACAAGCATTTTAAAAGGTTTTTCGCCTGCCGTCTGTCTGCAGACTTGTCAAAGCATTAATTCATGGTTTTTACTAACCGGTATCAGTATGTTGTTACTTCGGCATCATTTTGAAACGTGTATTACAATTAAATCACGGTCAAATATGTCCATCTTGTTGTAGTTGTTGCCCCCTTACCAGCGATGCTCTCTCTAGTTTAGCATACTCAGCCCGACTCAGCCTCGTTGTCTCTGGCCCTGGCCCCACGATTTTATGAGGCCAGAAAAACTGTGAATTAGGACCCGCCGGCCGGTACTAGGCCAAGTGGAAACGCAACCAAAGACGGGCCGCTGACATCACAGCCCTCTTAAACCGGGCTGCGGGCTGTAGTGGAAACGCGCCATAAATGGTCTGCAAAGGCTAAAATGTTAACTTTTCTCTTCCGCCCCCCCCCTGCATGAAACGCCTCCATTAGACTTCTTTCTTACTTCTTTAAGATAGTGACATCACTACGTAACACTTCCACTTCTATTGGCTAGCGCACCAACACATTGTATGTGATAGGCTAAGGCCACATTTACACGGAGACGAAAACGAACCGATGTCGATATCAAAAAACTCTTCCGTCCACACGGAATCGGCTCAAGAAACGTGTCCGTCCACACGAGACCGCTCAACTCGCTGGAGACGCTGTAGTACATATGCCTGTAAGTGGCGCTGTACTTCCGCCACAAAATACACCAAAAGCAGCGAAGAAGACCCCCCGAGCATGGTTGCCATGGTTGCCTGGTTGCCCTTCTGATTATTTTCCGCGGTGGATTTAGCAACATGTAGTTCATGTAGTTCTCCATGTCCACTTGTTGCTGATGGTTGTGGTAGAGGAGCTGTAGATTTTGCACTAACATCTGTAGCATGGTCAGTAGCATCTGGAGCATGAAAGCAACCCTGTGATCCGCCATTGTTGTTGGCGAAACACATCATCAATGACGTGGGTGACGCGGGGGTGAGCAGCAGAGGTGGGGAGAGGTGGGGCTATGGTGTCATCGTTATCAGGAAATGATCGTATAGGACGTACACACAGAGCCGTTTGGCCCCCCAGAGCGTTTCGTCCGCAGATTTACCCACCTTGGGAGCTGTTATCGTTTGAGGCCTCCGTTTCCGCGGTTCCGTTACGGCCTCGTGTGAACGAACCGTCCATACGATAGAGAACTGTAGCGGATACAACCCGTTTCGTCTCCGTGTAAACGTGGCCTAAGTGGTAGGACATCTCTAAGCGGTTGATCAATCACAACAGAGCCAGTCAGCTAACCAATCAGAGCAGACTGGGCTCTGGTTTCAGACAGAGGGTGAAAAGAGGTGCTGCAGCACATGCAGTACGAGAAAAATAAAGAGCTTTTTGAACATTAAAGCATGGAGACATGTCACAGTAGAGGCTCAACATACAAATGTGAGCATAATAGGGCCCCTTTAATATAACTGTGACTGACACTCCTTTCCTTCTTCCCCCTCTCCTGCAGTATGGTGCCTCCAGCTTGCCAGCTCTGCTATTGGAGGCCAAGAGTATTCAGGCAGAAGAACTTCAGCCAAAAGGAAACAATGAATAAGAACAAAACTCAGAAATAATGCACTATACCCCACACACAGACATTTCTTAAACCAGTAAATGGAAAAGCGACATCATTTATTTTTGTGTTTATGCGATTATTTAGTTTGGCCACTGGTGGAGATAAATGTAACGGTGGGAGAAAGAAGGAAGGAAACGTAGAGGATCCCCAGATCGAAATATAATCTTGTTCGGTAACCTTACTAACCACATTAAAATACCTTGAACCACTTGCAGGAAGTTTTGGTTTTGGTTATGTGGTTTACTGGTTTTGTGTTCAAAGTCATGTTTTAATTCTTCTAAATCATCTTTAAATGTAAATGTTACAGTACCCTACATTTAAAGTGTTACTCCATCCAAAATAAAAAAACAGGTGTTTCTCCAGATGTCCTAACTTCTCTTTCTTAGAGCTGAATGCCTACTTCAATAGAAAATTCAAAATTGAGAAAAAATACTGTTTCATACTGGATTTAGATTTTGGGTAATACGAACCTTCCTTCTATTGCATGTCGTGTTTGATAGTTATGTTGAGCATACTGCGCTATAAACCTCTGTGATAATATAGAGTATGTGGTAAGTGCGTCACTGTAATATTTCGGACAAAATGTAACAAAATATAAGTGGACCTCTGTCTGACACTTAACCATTTCAGTGTCTCCAGCATTTCAGTTACTCTGGTTCTGTAGGAGCACTGCAGTGCACATCGTGCTGCCTTATTGTTGTGCTACTTGTAATTTGTATAAGTCTTTTTCTGCAGCACTAGACCAAATAACCAAACAATAATCAAGCTGCAACAGAACCAATGCATCCAAAACCTAGTGGCAAATATTTTACAATTCTTTTTACAAGTGACACACCCCTTCCCATTTTACATACATATTGCAATATTATGGGAAAACTCAAAAGTAATGATTTCATTTCTTAAAATACTAACACAGTATTCCGAGAAAGCGTCTCATTATATCGACAAGATATTTTCCTTTCATCACATTGGTGTAGATACACCCATTCTTGCCTACACACAAGCAAGGCAAGAATGGGTACACACAACAGAAGACAATATAATTAATCACATGCAATTTAACAATAATTTCTTAAACCAAAATGCGAAAGTTATGTCCCTTGAAATCCTGAATCCAAAAGTTTGAAATCTACAAACCACATTAGTTGAAGCTAGGTAAACAGAAACTGCCTTCTTTTCAGGTTCATAACTGTAACAACATGTGAGTCCAAGTGTGTACAGAGAGAGTATTGAGAAGCAACTCATGAGTTTATTTTTGAGCCATTTGACTTCTGCACCAGAAGGTGACAGCATAGTCCCAGCAAGTTTATTTGATGTCACGTACAGTCTATAGTTACATCTCACAGGGCTGCTTTTCCTGGAAAATAATTTTGTTTTAAGGTTGAACTCTCTGTATTTATTTCTAACTGGTCTAAAATAATTGTGCATTAAGACCGATGAAAGGCTTTGAACCTGTTTTCTACTGGGTTTGGTATACTATAAAAATAGGAATGATTAACAGTTCATCAGGATGGTTGTTGTAAATCGGTGGTGACATGTTGAGCATGCAGCCTAGATGAAGCCAGAGGAAAATATCAAATGTAGTTAAGAAGTCCTTTAATGAATCAAAAGACCTGAAAAATGTACACTATTTCAGGAAGTGAAATTATTACAACTGCATGTTTAATTAGGAACATATTTGAATCACAAACTGCAATGGTGCAGTTTTGTAAAGAGGCTACCAAAAAATTGCCAACTGAAACATGTAAAATAAATAAATAAAATGCACTTTGGTCTTGTGGTTCCAACGCACATCTACAAAACAACAGTTCAGCGCAGGCTGATATAGTGAAAACAGCTTCCAAATAACTACAGTTAGGTGTCGGACACACACGCACGCACGCACGCACTGACAACCTGATTTGACAGACTAATTAAACTTTTTAATTTGTGCGTTTTTCTTCACAAAGTTATATAGTAGGTTGTATTTCTGGAGATGAATTGTTTTAAATACGATGTAAATTATATATTTTTTATTTGAAAAGGTGCATTAAATGTGCATGCTCATAAAATACTGTAGTTTCAGTTTCTCCATTCTTTAAACATGTTCTGACACGACAAGAGATTGGTCGTCACGGTACCGGACAGATTTCTAAGCCAATGAACTGCTCCCTATGGTCAAGGTGCGCGTAGTTTCTCCTGCCCACATAGGGAGGGGCGTTCCTGATGGGCTGAAAGTTGAAGAACTGTTTGACATTTCCTTATACTCTAATAATAGTAGAGACGGCTGGGGACTAACGACTTACACAAAAAGGTAGGTTTATTTAAAAAAAAAAAAACAATACAATATATAGATATATCATTAGTTTTAATTCACATTTTGACGAAGCTTGACTTTTGTCGAGTCTGCTGTGGTTAACAGGGCTTGTAAACCCGGCTGTAGTATACGTTTTTGTTTACGGGAAACTTAACTTACTTCGGGTACTACCTGACATAAACAACTCTTTGTCGGTAGGTTAATGTTCATTCTGAAGTAGCAGGCAGTTGTGAATTCATTTGGTGTTTTAAAAATAAATGCAAGTGCGTTAAACCATAGTAGCCTCTGTTATGACAGATATTCAAAGTTTGGTTTCACTGGTGCTTTTAATCCAGTATACTTGCTCGTTAGCTAGTTACAGCAAACATGCTCTATAACACGTTTACCGTTGTCATGTAATGTACTGTCACTTCTTCAGCGTACACAACACTCCTCAGTCGAAATAAAGCGTTTATATAACATTAACTTTTTAATGAATATTCCCTTACAGGTGCTTTTTCTGCGGTATGATTTATCAGTGACTCAAGTGGGTTTAAATTACAACACTCAGTTAATCATTCCCGCTTTTTACTGGCTCTGTTTGGTCAATGCAGTTTCGCTATGAGCTACCTCCTGACGTTAAAGGTGGGGTAGGTATGCTGCGTTCACACCGGACGCGATGCGATGTTTGGGGGCGGCGCGATTACATGTAAAGTCAATGCAGAGACGCGGACAGACGCGAATTCGCTCCGACGGCTCGCATGAAGCGGTGGACGCGGCGCGAATCACGCGATTGAGGCGATTGAACGGTGCCGCGTTAAACGCGAGAGTTCAATTTTTTCAACTCGAGCGTCAAATTCACGTGACGCGTTCTCGCGGAAGCCAATCAGCGGTGAGGATCTCAGCCTGCCGTCACTGACGTGCAACCAGAAAACATCAGCCGTTAGCTGTTAGCAGTTAGCACACAGAGCTCACAGCTCCTCATATCTGTTCAGAAACTGGACAAAAGTTAAACAAGTACAAACCACAGACTGTCTGTGTCATGGCGAATGCAGTCGCTGGTTTATTTATGTCTGTAGGCCGTTGTTATGAGTGTGGAATGAGCATATACAACGTTAGCTTAGCCTGGTCGACCCGATCTTCATTCAGAAAACAAGCATTTTAAAAGGTTTTTCTCCTGCCGTCTTGTCTGCAGACTTGTCAAAGCATTAATTCATGGTTGTTACTAACCGGTATCAGTATGTTGTTACTTCGGCATCATTTAGAAACGTGTATTACAATTTAATCACGGTAAAATATGTTCATTTGTTGTAGTCGTAGCTCCCGAGCCAGCGCGTCTTGTTTGAATGATGCGAGTAAACACAGCTGGCAGCCGCGGTGAAACTCCAGCGTTTAGAGCGATGCGATAGGAGCGATTAGAGCGAAGCGAATAGTCGCATCGCGTCCGGTGTGAACGCAGCATTAGGTAATTTTGGAGAAACCAGCTCGAGTGCGCTAGAATTTGAAAATACACAACCGGAAAAAATCTGCCACTTCCTTACAGAGCCCCTCCTCCAACACACACGATCGTGCACATGACCAATGAGGGCACGAGATAAGTTTGTGCACAGATGGAAGGCTGACAGGCAGGTCGGCCATCCAGTTATTTTAGACGGGCCGGTTCAGATGATTGGTCGTGCTTTTTACAGCGCCACGGCTTCCACAGATGAAATGTTTTAATGTATTTATTGTCAAAGCATTTAAAAATATTCATGGCTATCGGGATGTTAACAGCATTCCATGGAAAATAACAAAAAGTGTTTCTGAAATAAATTACATACCCCACCTTTAACAGTATTATATTGCGATATTCATATCATATATTACAGGATGCATCAGCTCCAGTGGTGTAGAGTAACTAACTAAGTAGATGTACTCAAGTACTGTACTTAAATACAATTTTGAGGGACTCAATGTTTTGCTTCTTTCACTACAAGTCAGATGTAAATCGTGTACTTTTATTCCTCTACATTTATTTATTACCTTTAGTTACTTTACAGATTTTGTTTAATGATGTGAAATATAATCAACACTTAAACAAAACTTTAGTTACACCTGGAATAAATTCACAAGCTAATTTAAACTAGCTGCACCTTTACCTACTTAAATCACATATAATATATATTATAAGAAAATGGGCCAATCTCCATAATGAGTACTTTTACTTTCGGTACTTTAAGTATTTTTTTATGCTTATACTTAAGTACTTTTAGTTGAGTAACATTTGCAATGCAGGACTTTTACTTGATATGAGTACTTCTTCCACCTCTGATCATAATAAGTTGGACACATTTGGGGGGGTGGGGGGGTGCTAGTGACTTGTCCGACCGGCCCACTTCGGTACCGGCCCTGTATGCAGGATTTCCTGTTGTGTATTATAGAAGGGTGGAGATGTCTTTACATCAAACATGTACTTTTTTGTTTTATGGATGGGACACGAGCAGAGGCTATTTCATACGGAAAAGGCCAAATATTTATGAAAGATTTAGCTAATTCTGCCTCGATATGGGGTGACTTATGCGGCTTTCACACCAGCGCTTTTCCCTTTCTAGCTCCTAGCGAGAGCTTTTCTGGTTCAGCTCCGGTTTCCCTTTTCAGCTCCCGCTCTGTTCACACCGCCCAGAGCTGCCGAGAGATTTTCTCCCACAACAACAACGGGCCGGGGACTGCGTCGGGTCGATGATCGTGTTGCTTTTAATCATACGAAGCCAGATTAAATTAAATAACGACTTCTCCAACCTTATACTTTTCTCCAGAGTGCCGTGGTTCATTGTTTATTAATGTGTTTCAGCGGCATTTACCGACCGCTGCAGTGCTGGCTGCTCTTCCACAGGAGTTTATTCTCCCGTTAGCTCCGGGTTAGCTCACACGGCTCTAAAGTATTCACTGTCTGACTGTCACACAAGCAGCTGATACATATCCCCAGTTCCCCTTAAGTGAATGTGTGTCAGTCTGAATTTACGCTGTTTGGCATCACAACGCTGTTATGAAAGTTTCTCTGGTATAACATGGGTGATGTTAGCATAGCAACCGAAGCTAAACTGACTATTTGCTAAGCCGTTTTCTCCAGGCACTTTTTACCGGCGTATTTTTCATTATGATTCTACTTGTGATAGTCGGACATGACAACCTGTACAGCCCATGTATTAATTCCATCCGATAGCTGCTATAATAACAAACAAAACGTCTGCCTGCTCTCCACAATGATCAATAACAGCGAACGGATGGTCAAAGTAAGGTTTCCTGCACGCCTCGACGTAAGAGACGCCGCGTCATAGCTCCAAAGCTCTTGCCTCTGGACCGACAATTTTTTGGAGCTGGAAGTGAACCGCATTCCGGAGGTATGACGCGCCGCCGCTGCGGTGTGAACAGGAAAAACCGGCGCTTTTCAGGCTCTAGCTCCCAGCAGGAGCTGGAAAAGCGCCGGTGTGAAAGGGGCATTACTACCTTGGCTAAACTATTTCCTGGAGGGAAAACCTGTATTGCTTTAAACACTTATTTTTCTAATAAATTACAATGTTCAAAATGTCATTATCAGTTTTTATTTCTAAATGATGTTATCTATCCAGTTTCCTTCGGGGTGTGGTAGTCATTCTTATTTGCTAGAAAAATACTAATTGTTTAATAATGGTATGTTTCCATTGTATTTATTTTCTGACCTCTGCCTCTGAATTTGTGCCTGTAGGAGCATGGCTGACGGAGACATGC
This sequence comes from Trematomus bernacchii, assembly GCF_902827165.1. Classification (NCBI taxonomy): domain Eukaryota; kingdom Metazoa; phylum Chordata; class Actinopteri; order Perciformes; family Nototheniidae; genus Trematomus; species Trematomus bernacchii. Next base: position 1,467,553 of record NW_022988097.1, on the reverse strand, counting down.
AGAGTGCTGAGGACAATGTGGACGCCATAAAATTGTTTGGAAAAAGGTAATATTTGTACACTGATGTTACTATATAGTAAAATTGTGCCTCTTTGTTCCCGTTTTGTGACTTATTTTCCTTTTTGTATTCCCCTTTTAATAACATTTGAATCCCTTCATGTCTCTTTGCAGCTGTATTATCTCTCCTTGAAGTCTCTTTAAAGTGATTTTGTTTCTCTGTGAAGTATTTTTTGTCTCTTTGAGGTCTTTCTGTGTCTCTGTAACGTATTTGTAACTCTCTGATGTCGTTTTGTGTCTCTTTGTAGTATTTTTTTGTCTCTTTGAAATCTGTTGTTTCTCTGTGAAGTCTTTGTAACTCTTTAAATGTGTTTTGGTGTCTCTTTGAAGTCTTTTTTGTCTCTTTAAAATATGTTTGTGTCTCTTCGAAGTCTTTGTAACTCGTTAAAATTATTTTGTGTCTCTGAAGTATTCTTTGTCTGTTTAAAATCGTTTTGAGTCTCTTTGACGTCTTTTTAACTCTTTAAAGTCGTCTTTGTAGTATTTCTTTGTCTCTCTGTAGTTGCTTTGTGATTATTTTGAGTCTTTTTCTGTACGTAGCTCTTTTAGTTTCATTCTGTTCGTGAAGGCCAAGAAGTAAGTGTGTGTGTGTGTGTGTGTGTGTGTGTGTGTGTGTGTGTGTGTGTGTGTGTGTGTGTGTGTGTGTGTGTGTGTGTGTGTGTGTGTGTGTGTGTGTGTGTGTGTGTGTGTGTGTGTGTGTGTGTGTGTGTGTGTGTGTGTGTGTGTGTGTGTGTGTGTGTGTGTGTGTGTGTGTGTGTGTGTGTGTATTTTTAGGTTGGGTGCAAAGCCTGCAGGCAGCAGTGAGACTCCTGAGGAAACTGACTCTGCCCCCCGCAGCCATAGTGACCCTTACCGCTACAAGATGGACTATCCCTGCATCGGAACCTGTCTGATCATCAACAACAAGAACTTCCACCCATGCACAGGTAGATACACCCTTTCTACAAACCCTTTCTTTTTCATTTCATAGTCACTTGCACTCAATGTTCTGCATTTTTAATAATGTACACAACAAACGTAAAATAAGTATAAAAAAGGTCTTCTCTGATGGACTTGTACCAAATCTCCCCCTCCGTAGATTTATATAAAAAAAAGAAACGATTGAAAGCCTCCACCCTGTCACATCTTCACCTTTAGTAATTTACTAAAATGTCAAATTAGTTAGTGTTTCGCCATTTTCTGTTACATTACACACAATTAGACAAAAGTCTACGGAAGCCCTTCGAGGCAAGAAAGACAAAGAAAAAATCAGGTGAACCATTTTCTAATTTACATTACATTTGTTTGTGACTAATGCTGCGTTCACACCGGACGCGATGCGATTTTTGGGGGCGGCGTGATTACATGTAAAGTCAATGCAGAGATGCGGACAGACGCGAATTCGCTCCGACGGCGCGCATGAAGCGGTGGGCGTGGCGCGAATCACACGATTGAAGGGGATCGCGTCAAACGCGAGAGTTCAATTTTTTCAACTCGAGCGTCAAATTCACGTGACGCGTTCTCGCGAAAGCCAATCAGCGTTGGGATTCCCTCTGACGTCCCTCTGACGTCCCTCTGACGTCCTGCTGTTGATCAGTTATAAAGATGGAAGAGATAATCGTTGTGGCTGTGAGTGGGTTCCCGGAGATTTACGATACAATGTCGTATATCTACCGGGACCGCAACAAAAAGGATCTGGCTTGGAGGAGAATAAGAACCCAGACACGACGGCGTTTGTTGCTACTACTGTTTGTAGGACTTCCACAGAAGGTACAAAGCAGCAATAGTTGTTATATCCTCCACAGTCAAGGACAGAAATAACCAAAACGATCTTGCATGGAAGTGTAAACAACCTCAACTGTCCGTCAACGGCGCGGCGCGTCAACGGCGCGGCGCGTCAACGGTATGTCTGTTTTGAATGACACGATAAAACAAACTGCAAGCCGCGGTGAAACTTGAGCGATTGGAGCGATGCGAATATTCGCATCGCGTCCGGTGTGAACGCAGCATTAAACAAATGTGGAAAAAAGCATTTTCCTTCTATCATGTTATATGTAATTATATATCACAGAAATGGTACATAACAGAATACATAAGAAATGTTTAAAAGGAACATACCGTACTTTCTCACATTTGATTATTTTATTTGCATCATATGGGAACACAAAAGACTCAAACCAGTAAAACAAAACAAAATGGAAGCTAAAATGTCCCTGAGAACAATCATTTCTAGTGTTACGGTTCTTACACATCCTTTTCCAGCTACGTATTTCCAGCTTCACTCGTTTCCATTTTTGCCCAAATTACTTTACTTTATATTTACCGTATATACCGCCATATTCCCCATAATTGTTTTTCAAAGTTCCTTTTCTCCCACCTGGCAAACAGCAAATCCTTTTATATTTCACATGTTTCAAGTCTTACACAATAGAGAAAACAATTAATTTATAATAAAAACATGGATCTCAAAGCTTCTATAACAGAGAACAAAGAAACGTAGGCAGCATAAACTATATTCTCTTAGGTCTACAAAGTAAAACTCTAATTTTAGCTGTCCACATTTTTAGTATGAGTTGAAAATGTTAATTTCATATCAAAGTAATCCCGTCCCTGGACTGCTCTACTTGTGTTTATGTCTCTCTAGGGATGAAAGCTCGTAACGGGACGGATCTAGATGCTGCCGCTGCCATGAAGACCTTCTCTGAGATGGGTTATAAGGTCCAGTTTGCCAATGATCAGACCGTGAAGGAGATGAAAACACTGTTGTGTAATGGTAACAGAAACTACAGTGTTTCATTCATTCCAAACTACCACTGTGTGAAATAAAAATCTGACAAGTTTACTCTTGTCTTGTTTTTTCTCGCTTGTGCCTCTAGCATCCAAGGCGGACCACAGTCAAAATGCATCATTTGCTTGTGTGTTGCTGAGTCACGGAGATGACGGGGTGATATACGGTATCGACGGCTGTGAACTGCTTGAGGAACTGACAAAGCACTTTAAAGGAGATCGCTGTAGGGATCTGGTGGGGAAACCCAAGCTCTTCTTCATACAGGTGAGAAATAAACAAAGTGACACAAACCTGTTTTACCGGTACCGTCTCTTGCCACATAAGTCGTTGAAATGCTACCAAGGCTGACACTGATTTGACATAAAAACATTTTTATATCCGGGATTTATAAGTTATGCCTACACACAGGTAAAGAAATAAACAAAAACATCTTGAATAACGTCTTTAGCTAACAAGATGCATTTTTTTAAATCAACAAATAGCCCATTTGTGAATATATTATATGTCTTATTAAAGCACTTGCTAAAAATTGGCTAAATGAAACTACGAAACATCATCACGCCGAACATTAGCTGCCTTCAGCTTAGCAATGTGGACGTGACCTCATGTGACTGTGGTCTGACTTTTTACTTCTGGTGATTGCATTTAGGCTTCACAAACATAAAGGTCGGGTAAAGATATGGAGATTATCCTGCTAAAAAAAGTCTTATGAAAGCTAGTTTGCCACAGAGCTTAGTCTCTGCAATATCTCAAAAGCGAATGGAAGATCCCATTGTATTTTAGTCTAGCGAACTTGTGCGATTCTAACTTCCTGGCATCCTAAAATATATCATACCTGTACCACTCTATAAAAGCTCAGTACAGCTTACTTTTTCCATTTTAACCTTTAACAATAAAATATACATTTAAATTCACAAAGTTATTTGGCTAACACAGAAGAGTTTTCCAGTTTATCTTTGGGAATTCAAAGAAGGAACCTTCACTAGCTGTTCATGCAAAGTAATGCAAACGAGGCTCTCTCTCGGGGGGTTGTGTTGGAAAAAGCCTGCAACAAAAACTGCCCCTGCTAACATTCATTACAGCAGAATTTGCTCCTTGGTTTAGTATCAGGATCGTCCCTATTGGCCGAATAAAAACAGGCTAAATATCCAAGTCAACCAAAACACTGTAAAATGTATCCCTCTCATATCTGCACTCTGCAATTATATAACAAGATTCAGCTGTTCAAAACGTAGATAGTTTGCAATCCAAGCAAAGAGAACAAGGAAGTTCTGTTTTTCAAACTTTTGGAAATCCAGACCAAATGTGGTTTTCCCTTTTTAAAGTTCTACTAAGTAAGGGATAATGTGCGTGAGCCAGTCATTAATAAAAAAATAACACTGACCGGTTGAGCAGGATCAAGACGCGGAGCAGAGGGTTTTGAAAATCGCCTCAAAATAATGATTTTTTTTTAATGATTTTATTGATATAAAAAATACTGTATTGCTTCCGATAAGAATAAATGATCAGCAGCACTGAACAAGGTTTTCTGTAACTGTCCAAGTCTGTTCACATTTTATTTTCCATCACCAGTCTTGAAACACTGCCAGAGCTTTAGTTCCTGTCTGTCTTCTGCTGATTTCTCTGACGTCAAGTATTCCACTGTCTTACCTGACGAAGGAAAACTAAGTAAATAAGAACACTGGTTGTTATAGCAGCTGTAAACCACATGCAGTGTTTACAGAGCTTCTGTAGCACCATGAAACACCATCACACTTAATGTACATCTATTAATGGTAACATATGCACCTGTGACCCCTGTCCTCTGCAGGCGTGCCGTGGGTCGGGCCTGGATGATGGATCCTGCATTGAGGCGGACAGTGTGGATTCCCAATCATCATCATCTGAGAGGATTCCAGTGGAGGCAGACTTCCTGTATGCTTATTCCACTGCTCCAGGTAACTTCAAACAGAAGTGTTAGAAAAGTCAAATGGATTATAAGGGCCATTTTATTTCAAATAATATATATATGTTGGAGGGGGGGGGGGTAATATTATGAGAGAAAACTCAGATTTTCAATGATTTAAATCTAAAAAATACATAGGATGTAATATAGGATATGGTAAAAAAATAAAACATAGGAAATAATTCAGATTTTATCACAAAAACTCCATACCATCGTAATTTGATGGACTTTGTAGAAACATAGCTGTGAATTTAACTATTTAGAAGAAAGCAACACGGTGAAAAAATATTCAAGTTCTGCTCTCATGAATGTACAACTTTAATCGTCTCCTTTTATTTTTGTATCACCTGGCGCTATAATTATTATTAATAACATTTCCTACAATGGCCATTATACGCCGTCATAGTTAAATACTTCTTGTCCTGCTATCATTTCCTGCCTTTATGCATTATTTTCATTAAAAGACACACTGTCTGATACCTGTATAAAGCTGGTCTCCTGTCAGAATGAATTGGCACTACAGTGTGTGTGCGCCTTGTAATCAGAGTGTTCACACTGTCCTTCAGGCTACTACTCATGGAGGAACCAAAGCAACGGCTCTTGGTTCATGCAGTCTCTGTGTGAGATGCTGCAGAGATTCAGCGGAGAGCTGGAGCTCATGCAGATCATGACCCGGGTCAACCGCAAGGTGGCGCTGCACTTTGAGTCCTCCTCCAACTTGCCGGGGTACAGCGGGAAGAAGCAGATCCCCTGCATCGTCTCAATGCTGACCAAAGACTTCTACTTTCCTAAAAAGATAGAGCGTTCTTAACTACAATCAGAGTCTAAAAACCAGGTATTACTTATTTTTACCGAAAAGAAAATACGGCATCCAAGAGAGTAGATCTCTTGGATGCCGTATTTTCTTTTCCATTTTCTATGTCCATTGTCTTAAAACACTGCCAGAGCCTTGTTCGATTAACAACATTAAAACGACTGGACCTCTTTCCACAGATTGATATGACAGCACTGTAGTCCCTTCTTCAGAGCGTCGTCCTGAGCAAAGGTCTGTTAGCAGAAAGATTAACCTCTGGAATGTCCAAATTGACCAATCAGAATCAAGTCTTCAACTGAGCTGTGTAATAATGAGCATTAACTTTCTTATATGATTTTTTTTTAGTGTTTAGTTTTAGAAAACGTTTTTACTTCCTGTGGTGCAGTAAAGGGTGTTGGGAACATTATCAGTGATTTCACACTAAAACATAAACAGAAGCCTGGAAATGTGGACTTCTTTTATAATAGCATTAAACTGTATATTTAAGGATAAACAATGAGTTTACAACATACAATGTGTCTGCGTTTTAACAGTTTTTGAATGCAATCAATACACAAGCACAAATGGATCATCATAACATTTCAGGCAATGGCATTAAAAAGAAAAAAACAGGAATTACACAGGAATTATTTTACGGAGCAAACACTTAGTTTTACATTTAGTACATCAACAAAACAATATTAATTAATATAATATTTATATTATTTATATGTTTTAAGAAATACATTTTTCAGCATCTAGAAAGTACCTTTTATGCAGAACAACAATATGATGAAATTAAAGAAAAGATTATAAGAATTCCTGTAAGTCAAAAATAATAACTTAATTTGTAAAAGTAATGACAGTATCTAAAAAAATAACAAGAAACTCGTTTTGAGATAATGACCCGAGAAGTTTCTCATTATAATGACTTGCAGGTAGGCCTGTCACGATAATTAATTTTGTTGGACGATACATTTTCCCGGAAATTATTGCAATAAACGATAATATTGTCGGCACCGTTGTAAGACCATTTTAGACCACTGACATAATGATAATATATAATAATAATTCAAGTACATCCTTTCAAACATAACTTTTTATTGAACATTCAACATTGCAAATGAAATGTGAAATAATATTCAAATATATAAATTATATATAATAAATAAAACAAATACATTTAATTATAACAAATTAATTAAAATCACACCATAACAATCAATTAAACACTCAGGCTGGAAAACAGAGCTCTCTCTCATATATATATATATATATATATATATATATATATATATATATATATATATATATATATATATATATATATATATATATATATATATATATATATATATATATATATATATATATATATATATAAATAAATAAATATGAGCACACATTGTCTCACAAGCAAAAAAACCTCCTTAAAACAACAGTCAAGTGTACAGTCCACTGTCCATACAAAGACCCAGATGCCTCTACAGGCCATATCCAAATCTGTATTTCAAAGATTTCGAGCAAGGAACAACAACATGTTTGCATTGTCGGGCAAATGCATCTTTGATTGCAAACTGTCGGGAAGGTGGGGGCTCTCCATCTCCAGCTGCCTTGTTTGCTCCCAGCTGGGAAAACGAAATGGGGTGGTTATGTTTCAGGTGCAGTTTAAGGTTGGTCGTATTGCTAGCTTTTCTTGCTACCTTTTTTAAACAAATGCGACACACCGCCCGGCTCATTCAAGTCCGTAGGTTCGCCTCGTTGATTTGGCCAAAATATTCCCACACTGGAGATGTGGTATTAGGTTTTGCAACCACTTCCATTTAACTTCAAATTCCCCTCGAGTAAGTCACACGTTGTCTCCTGCTTGTCTCTATATTATTAATTTGGCTGCTACACTGCTGCACGCGGAGTGTCCTGAGGCCTGTACGACGAAGCCGGATTTTCGCTTAGCGGGCTAAGTTCAAGGAAAACTCGGGGTTTCCGGTCCTACGACGCTGGTTCTCTTTTTAGCGGGCTAGATCTCCATGGTAACTTATGCTGAGCGGCTAGCCTGCTCCGGAGCAGGTTAGGTTGCAGGCTAAGAGATCAACTCAGTGAAAGCACTGCCTGCTGACCAATCAGAGCTCCATGTGCAGAGTTTAAAGCGATTAAGTCATATTACAGGAGAAAGGAAATACAGTTTAAACTGCCGTTGCAGGAAAGACGGCCGGCAAAAATCACCGACTGTGTGAACGTGAAAATTAATAGAATATCACCTCCCATCTTCAGAGCAATCTGACTATTATAACATTAGCGTTAAGAAAGCTTACTTATATCTGCCACAACACAAGTAACCGGATCATATTAACATTACGTACAGTCCACGGCACTGTGAGTGCAGACGTCGATGTGTCCCATTATCATTCATATCACATCATATCACATCATAATGTATCATATATTTCCTTATCTGAGTCAGCTTCTTGAGCCGTATCTGGCCGTGCAACACTCACAGTGTCACATACTGTATGCAGAAGTATTATTTTAAGCAACACATTAAGTTGACGAAACACTCGAGTCAAATGTAATTAAAGTCAGATCGTGTCTTGGACGGGGCAGTGATTTCATAAACCTGTTAATGTACGCATTCAAACACTTTTTCTTTTACCAGCTGTATTCACCTTGCAGGTGCAGCTATGTGGCTTTTATCCTGGATAAAGTGTTTAAGTCATGGATGTTTAAAGTTTAACTTCTTCATATTTGTCTAATATTGTAGTTGACTTTTCATTCAGGAAGTATGACGCGCTGCGCTGTCAGTACGCTTGTCCATGTTTGTGATTGGTCGAATGCTCCAAATACCACCCCTTTCATGTGAACGCGCACCTAACTAGATAGGACACGGCTGGCTTGAGCGATCCACTTGATAACCCGTGTCGTAGGCATAGGCGGAGTTTGACATTTGCGCTTGGGGGGGCAAACCTTTTTTACTGACGTCAGTACACAGTCCCAACTATTGTGTCGGGTGCTACGGATACAGTAGCAATAAAGCCAGCGCTCACCGCACTGAGTATGACTTTTCCATGCCCGCCGTACACACACACTCATATGGAAGGGGCGGTCTCCCCCCCCAACAACAGTGCATTACATAACTGTAAAACTTATCATAACTGTGCACATCTTATACTTATTTGATAACTACTATATCCCTTGGTTACTTGAACACGCTACAATATTATTAACCAGTGTCCTACCTTATTAAAATATTGATATACGAAATATTTGTATTGGAACTGTTTTCGACTGTAGTAATGCTGTAACATATTTCAGCCACTAGGGGGGGCAATGCCCCCCCTGACCCCCCGCAAAATCCGCCTATGGTCGTGGGACCGCTTAGCGAGAGCGCGTATGTTTTGGATTAGGCCAACTGGCTAACTCAAACATATCCAGGTTATGTTGAACCGGCTTCGTAGTACAGGCCTCTGACCTGGCTGTGTTATGGGCTGTGTGTGAGCCCCGCCCCTCTCAGCGCGTCTGGCTAAAATGCTGGTCACATCCTTATGTAAACAAACACGCATGTAAACGGCAATTTATCGAGCTCAGAAAAGTTATCGAGTCCATTTTTATTTATCGTACGATAAGTCAATTTATTGATTATCGCGACAGGCCTACTTGCAGGGTTTATTTTCATCACATTGGCAGAAATGGGCTTCCATACCTCGCAAACCAAAACTCCTGACATGCAAGGCAATAGTGGTTAAAAACACACAACAAAAGAAAACTAAACTAAACTCAGGATTTACTATTTCCACAAACATTTCTTAACCAAATGTTTTACTAAATATGTGTCAATGGAAATTTGTTGAGCCATTAAGTAACCAGAAACGGCCTCCTTTTCAGATTTCTTTAGTAATATTCTGACTTTTAAACATTCAGTCCAAGTGAGTTCAGAGAACATGTTGTTTTTATTTAGTTTTAGATTATTTTCATTTCATTTAATTTCAAACCTTAATTTATCCAGGTGTATCCCATTGAGATCATTGATCTCTTTTTCAAGGGAGACCTGCTCAAGTAGGTTCCACATGAAACATTAAAAACATAAACAGAACAACAAAAAGGACATCATACAGCATCATTACAGGGATTACAATTTACATAACTATCCACATGAACAGGTACCAACAGCTTCCGATTGAGTAGCATCCAATCGAGCTTTCAAAACATTTAGTGGCATCAGATTGCTCAGTTTCCATTTCAATTGCAGACTATTCCAAGACAGTGGAGCTGCGCATCTAAATGCTATCTTCCCTAAGACAGTCCTAGCAGTTGGCACATTTAATAAAACCACAGCATGCGATCTCAGGCAGTAGCCACTTACAATTCGCCGTGAGATCAGGGAGCAGATGTAGGATGGAAGTTTCCCTAACATGGCTTTATATATAAAAATGTACCAGTGACTGAGCCTCCGTACAGTTAGTGAAGGCAGACCAGCCCTTGCATACAGGGTACAGTGATGGGTTAATGCTTTACAGTTTGTCACAAATCTCAGTGCACTGTGATACGCAGCATCTAACTTGACCAGGCAATTGGCAGGTGCATTCATATAGATCAGATCACCATAGTCCAGCACAGGTAAAAAGGTCACAGTAACTAGCCTTTTCCTGGCCTCGAGCGAGAAACAGGACTTGTTCCTGTAGAAGGAACCTAGCCTAACCCTCAGTTTTTTAAGCAGGTTATTGACAACCCTTCTGTTGTCTTTGGGTCAAATGACCCGTCTCTAAATGTTTTCATGTAAAAAAATGTGGTTATTTCATCTAATTGCCACAAAAATCACATAGTTTCATGCAATGTTCTACGCAACAACATTTATTATCACTATTTGCATTGAATGATGGGACTATTGCATTTATATTTTATCAAAATAGTTTCATGGCTAAAATTTGACATCAGGGTTATTTCTTATTATAACTATAGTAAAAAAATTGAGTGTTTTAAACTCCAAAATGTTAATTTTATGTGTACATTAGGTTTATTTACAATAATATGAAAAGCTAAAAAGGTGTATCCAAGATGTGGGTTATGATTTATACACTTTATAGACAGGACTAAAGTAGCTGAGAGAAAGACAACGCAAAGGTTACGTTTATATTAAGCCATTGGGTTTCTGCACCAGAAGGTGGCAGCATAATAAAAGTGGTGTTGCACTAAAGTGTCAGCAAGGCACTTTAATATTACACCATCTTACAGTGAGAAAGAATTGAGTATATAAACTGATTGAGGAACGGCCAGGACCTGACAATCTGCATTTTCTTTCTTCATTTGTTGTGTACCTGGTTCTAATCTGTTCATCAAGTCTGATAAAGGCAATGCGCCTGTTATTAAGCCTGTTGTGTACTTTGCCCCAGAATACTGTAATATGAATGATTAACGCTTTACTAGGATTGTTATGTAAGTTATTGGTGACAGGTGAAACAAGCAGCCACTAGAGGAAGAAGAGAAATATTGAATGTGTTCTGAGGGCCTTTAATTTAAAAAAGTGCACTATTCCAGGAAGTGGAGATCTTCTCCTACATTAACACTTGTGCACAGATAATGTGTTTCCGTGTGTGTGTGTGTGTGTGTGTGTGTGTGTGTGTGTGTGTGTGTGTGTGTGTGTGTGTGTGTGTGTGTGTGTGTGTGTGTGTGTGTGTGTGTGTGTGTGTGTGTGTGTGTGTGTGTGTGTGTGTGTGTGTGTGTGTGTGTGTGTGTGTGTGTGTGTGTGTGTGTGTGTGTGTGTGTGTGTGTGTGTGTGTGTGTGTGTGTGTGTATATATGACAGTAACGGCCCTCTGACAGACACCATTACGTGCATTCAGTTTGTAGGTAGTAAGAAATAGTCATTTTTAAACATCATATTTTCTGTGCCTGTATTTTTCCTAAGCAAGTTTCTTTTCGGGGGAAACAGAAAGAGCTGGGGGGGGGGCACTGTGTAAAGCAAAACAGCCTACATGTAAAAGCTGATTACTATATTTATCTATTATTATTATTAGAGAGAGAAATAATCGCCAACTATTTAAGTCACAGATTATTCCTTTAAGTGTTTTTTTTGGCAAAAAATTGCAGAAAATGCAGTCTTTTGCTTATTAGATATAGAGATGAATTATTTTCTGAATATATTTGGGTTTTGGACCGACAAAAACAAGACATTTAAAGAAATGTTTACATTGCCTTGGACAAATTAATACTTGATACAACTACATTATTTGTGCTTTATTATTGTAAATTACAAATAAGTACATGTTTAATTAGCTAGATATATACATAACTGCAACGGTGCAGTTTCAGAGGATCTGTAAAAAAACATGCAAAATGAAACTCAATTTGTCAAATGCAAAATGCTCTTTGGTATCTCTTAGTATGGGATATCAGGTCAGTGCAGGCAAATATCAACATTTTCCAAATAACTGCAGGTGGGTGTAATCTCTCACACACGCGCTTGCTTGAAGTTTCGTGTTTCGTTTCCACCATCAGCAGTGCAGAAAGGGGTATTTGGGGGGAGGAGGGGAGGGGGAGAGATAGAGGAAGTGAAAATGAAATCCAGTTCAAAGATCGTCTATGGTTGAGACGATCGTGAATTTTTCCATCTGTCTCTCTTTTATTACATTGCCAAAGCAGTTCACACTTTTACTGTTTTCTCTCAACCTTCCAAATGTTTTACTGTTAGGCATTTAGTTGTATTTGGCCTCGGTATTTTAGCTATGTGCAGGTGTAATATCTACTATGTTTTGCCAATAATAACATGAGGTGTGTGGCGACTGCTCATTAGGGGCACAGCCCCACCTAGTGTCAGCAGAAAGTATTACAAATAATGATTACAAAAAAATAAATATATAAAATATATTTTAAGATCATGTTTAATCATCTGATTCGTCTGTACATTGCTGTTTTAGTCTGTGTTCTTCTAATTAGTGTCTACAGTGTGTGCCTATTGCTATTGAGCTGTTTTGAGCCATGTGGGACAAAACCCGATCATGCCCCTCCCTCTCACTGTCTAAGAAGTGAATGGTGACTGTAAAAACTACACTGCGCATGCTCAGAGTATTTTCCTATTTAATGTGGGTGTTTCTCAATCGCGAGTAAAGCTGCTGCAGAGCCACTATTTCAAGCATACTACGTCATCGAGTGCCGCCGAAGTACTGTTCCAATCTCCAGCATACTTGGAAATCTACAGAGCCCGGCGTACTCCGTTTGGAGAAATATCGAGGCTGCACATGAGTAGACTCCGCGGTCTTAAAATCCCCACAATGCTTTGCGCACGGACCAATTTCCCCAAATCTCTGGCGGAAGATGTAAGGCTCTCATATGACGCACACCTGCACACTTGCTAGCCTGTTCCACTCTTTGTTTCTGAATGGCAGGAAGTATTCTTGACTCGCTTCTGAAGCAAGATGCTCGGCAGACATGTGCTACCAAGCAAGCGTACTCGCGATTGAGAAACACCCTGTGTGTGGCAAAAAAATAATGACCATAGGGGCACTGAGCTGCCATCCCCACCATACGTCATCTCACATAATTCAGAGCTGATTGGCTGTAAGTACGTGTGCCGCGAAAAGTGTGGTATGTGAAGAGGAGACGAGAGAGGTGCAGTGACGCGTCCTAAAACCCGGAAGTAAGCTGCGCATGGCTTCCCTCAACAAAAAAGCAATGAGATTTCTCAATAGGATTTTAGAAAATAGCTCGAAATAAGATCTTTGGGAAACGTACCTGTTAGATAAATGCACGTTTTGTTCAGCCGGATAATATCCACATGTCTACCCTACTTTTATAATTTTCTAATCATAAATCTATCGATTAGATTTATGATTCGACTTTTGAAACTACAAGAAGATAAGGAGGACTTTTACAAAAAAGTAATAGAGATTTTTGTCCAGAAGGATAGGCAAATGGACTTCATCTTCAAGTCAAGGTAAGACCACCATTTTATTGAAAATGGGATCTTACTAAAAGAGAACAATTCAATATTTAAATGATAAAATTACATTTTTTGGGTATCCTTTTGTTGAACTGTCTGTTTAAAATTAATCAACGCATCAGACTAAAAAAGCTTTTGAAAATAATATTATATTTTGATTTAGGTCAAAATATAATATTTGTAAACCTGAAGAGTCAGTGCCAGTGCCTCACCAGCCATGACCCTCACTGCACGTCACTGCAGAAGCTTATATATAGACATCTAAGATTTTTGTGCCCCACCACTTTTGTAGGCTACATATAAAAACGCCACTGGGTGTGGACAGTCTATAAAGTGAATGGGGATAAATAAAAACATGTTAGCCACTATAAAGTGTGCTGTTACCGCAGCCAAGTCACGTTTCAGAACAGAGAACAAAAACATGCCAAAGTAACCTGTCATTTCAATACAAGTCAATACATTTATAGCGCTCCAATACTATTGAATAAAACCAATATATTATCTTGTAGCCTATTGGCAATTAGCAGGTTCACATTTGCATAAAGGAGTATTGAGAGTTACTATATATCTTAGCAATGTATAAGCTAAAACAGAACACAGGTACATTACATTTGATCAGAATACAGGTTATTTCTATGGTAGTTTTACACAGACAAGAAACACAAATATAGAATAAAATAAAACATTTAATTTTCTTTACAATTTAAATTTAGGAATGGGCAATGTTTAGATGGATACAATGTTATATTCTTTATGTCACAGTGCAATACATGAACGGGGACTACAGATGAAAAACAGATCTGTGGCAAAACTAGTGCCTGCCTGTATGTTTTTGTGTTCATTTGTTGTAACATTGTTCATGCTGGCCTCTTGGCCAGGTCGCTCTTGAAAATTAGATTTTAATCTCAATGAGACTTTTACCTGGTTAAATAAAGGATATATACAAATATGATATATTAAACAGGGGAAAATGGTACATTTAATGCATTTCAGACCCCTCAAAGTGCTTTTGGAATCTAACATTCCCACACATTCTTTTTTTACATTTTGAATTTTGCAAAAGGACACATCGACATGATGGCTGAGGTACAGTCGCCCCATAATGTTATAGGCTTATAAAGGCTTTTGTGGTTCCAATAAAATTGAGCAGAGTGAGCCCTCTTCGCTCGGGATTTCCTCGGGAGCGCGCACGCAGCCAAGAAACTTCCGCCACGCAGCCAAGAAAGCCCCAAAGCGAGAGCACGAGAGCAGGCAGGAGGGGGATTTCCAGCTCGAGCCCCCACTTCCCGAAGCAGCCGTTGTTTTGCTTTCGGTCTGAATACAGAAACAGAGAAAAACGACGGCCATTCTTTCCATTTTTCTACTTTAAACCACCGATAAGTGAAGTTGTATAATTGGAGCTGCGCGTGTTGTTGTGACAGCAGGACTGCGAGGCTGCAGGCCGTCCAGACTGAACAGGTAACATCTTATTTCCGCATGTTAACGCTACTGACTTCCCGCAGGACGACATGGCGGCTGCTGGCCCGCTGTGTAAGTGAAAGTGGTACTGTAGTTTTTCTCTGCCGTTTGTTGACGAGGTATGGGATTTATTTTCACTTTTGACTCGCATGTTTTGGGGTCAGCACGCTGGCAGATAGCAGACCAACAGAGCACAGTTAACTCTTGACTTAACGCCACTGCTAAATCCAACTTTAATACCTAACAATCCTGCTGCTAACACTTACCTAAAGTCAAATATCATATGGATAGAATATGGCATTACTAACACTTGCTAACATGTATCAAAAGGACTCTTGGTTGCAAATGTCACATTTTAAACGTATTTTAGTTTGTATTTAGTTATGCGAGTAAAACTATGTGACCAAATGTATGTTGCATTCAGGACTTCGTGCATGTGTTAGTAAATCAGAGATGTTTTTTTAAACTACACTACAGCTAGTCCTGTTAAGTAACTTAGTACTTTTACTCAAGGATTGTATTTAAGCACTATTTTGAGGTACTTGTACTTTACTTGAGTATTTCCATTATGCTTCTTTGAAGTTCTAATCCGCTACAATTCAGAGGTAAATATTGTATTTATATTCCACTACAACTACTTGTATTCAACTACAATCAAAGGTAAATATTGTACTTATACTCCACTACATTCATGTAGTACCTTTACTTACTTTGCAGATATAGATTAATGATAAACAATATAGAATAGAGAGAATAGGGAGGGATGAAACCCTCTTTAATGGTCACACATGCAGAGCACACAGTGAAATTTGTTCTCTGCATTTAACCCATCCTAGTACCAGGAGTCTAGTACTCTTCAACACTGAATAAATTCACAATTAGTTCCACCTTTACCAGCTTGATAAACACATCAATACATCAATAATTATAACCGAAATATATAATATATATGATTCTGAAATGTCTGCATAATGAGTACTTTTACTTGTAGTACTTTAAGTATATTTTGATGGTAATACTTTTGTATATTTACTTGAGTAACATTTTGATGGCAGGACTACTACTTAAGTGCAATATTTTAGTACTTCTTCGACCTTTGAATACATCTAAAGTGTCATGTACTGCAACTTACGTGTTTTTTGTTGACATTTAGGAAATTAAATGTGTAATTCATATACGGTATATTTATACATGTATAAGCAGGGCAAGTCATGTGGGAACACTCTTCAAAATCATATTTGAACTTAAAATAATAATAATTACATTTGTAATGTTAATGTAACATCATGCTTTATGAGTTTTAATTGTAAATACAGGATGAAGCTATATGGCAGATATTGTAAATGTAATTCATTATTCATACAGCAAGCTACTGGTGCATAGCTTGAACAAAATAGTACTAAATATCACTAATTGTGCACTCAAAAACATCTTTCCGCAACCTAACTATTTCCTATTTTATGCTGACTTATTTGTATTTCCTTATTATTTTCTTATTTCTTTGCATTTAACAGTATAATTCACAAAAAAAAATCCAAATACAGCTGTCAGAACTTAATATTCAACACATTTAAATACCATAACATACACTATTTGAACTACTGCATTTTACACCCCTGTGGTCCAGATGAATGTCTCTGATTGAACACAGTTAACCTGTCTCTACTGTACGGTGGATGTTCAAACCCCTGCGGTTAGAAAAGGGCTAATGCGTATTATTTGACGCGGTGCCATGTCACCCTGTTTGACCTGTTGTGGAGCTCAGTCTCACGTCAGGAGGCTCAGTGCACCGTGTGCACCAGGGAGTGTCAGCTCACTGCCGGACTTTGAACATATCACTCTGCAGAGATCATAACTGCGCTCTTAAATCCAATTTTTCATAATTTGCTCCCAAATAAACATACCATATTTATTAATCTTTTAGTTCTTTCTCTAGTCCCTTTTGTCTCATCTTCTAAAATATGTTATTTACTATGTTTTCTTTTATTCAGACAGTATGTGGCTGTGGTTTTGATAGCAAGTTGACTGTCATGAACTTGGCAGGAGTCTTATCTTTACAACCGCAGATAAAAGGAACTCAACTCTCTCCTTCATTTTGTTCACAGAGGCGGTACACACTATGTTTTCTATTGCTGTAATAATAACAGCCGTTCCTTAGGGTCCGTACAAAGTTTGAAAAATGCTTTATCTTTTCTGACCATTTACATGAACACAAATCTATATCACACACTACAGGAAAGAGAAAACCATAAAAAGCATAATACTGCTGCTTTAATAAAAAAAAGTCTACTCTTCAGCAAGGCAAATAGGCCTTTACAATAGTCAAACAAGTCAAAACAGAAGAGGCAAAGCTGACATTTTAAGTAATTAAAAGGGTTAGAAACGTTGTGTCGACGGTGTCTTCCACACATGTTGCCCGTACCTGTGTCTTAAAGGCTGGTGCAGTGGGAATCTTTTTTTGTTATAGTCCCTTGACTACAGAAGTCCCCACGAGGTGACAATCTTATTTGACCTTTTCACAAAGAAACAAAAAACTGGCTCCAACATACCAGTTTATGTGTCAATGTGTGTGTGCTCACAGGAGACGATGCCCGCAGAGAGAATGAGGATGCGGCCGTGGCTGGAGGAACAGATCGACTCCTGCCAGATACCGGGACTCGCATGGGTCAACAAAGTAAGTATACACTTTGACACACACAAAGAAACACACACACTTTTATATTATAGTTCAATAGCTGACAGAATGTAAATGTGTGTAGGAAAAGCGGATATTCCAGATCCCGTGGATGCATGCAGCGCGTCACGGCTGGGACCTGGAGAAAGACGCTCCGCTCTTCATGAGATGGGCCATACACACCGGTAACACACACACACACACACACACACACACACACTGTGCTTCTCCTTTTCAGTGGTTGACATGGTCATACTGCTAGACACCGCACCAGTTCTGTCTAAAATCAGTGAAACCTTTAATTTGCGGGACATTAGTAAGGAAGAAATCCCAATGATCATGTGTCTCAATCAGTAGGGACACAGAACGCGATGTGATTCGCCACATTAGAAGGATTGATCATTTTATAATTCACATCAAGTCTCTAGAATGTTCTTTGTATGCCTCTTCTGCTTCATTATACCCACCCGGGTAGTTTGACATATTTTACCTTTACCAAATATTGCGCTTGGTGTGTTTGGGGTATGGCGCCACTATGCGACTGGGATACAAATTTGAATCAATTGTGCAGCCCTAAAATCTCCGTCATTAACAAAACAAACAAATGACATGGCAAATATAAAGATAAAAGACTGCATACAATAAAATAAGCAACAGAAAAAACGGAAAACCCATGTTCTGGGGCTAGGGCCACCGTGTAGCTCAGTTGGTAGGGGCCATTTGCTGTGCGTCTTAATAATAATAATAATAATAGCCGTCGACCTTGAGTCGATTAAGACTCATTTTTAGTCGACTATTTGGGGGCAGCCCTACCTCAGGTGTTGTAGCGCTAACAGCAACCGCTCCGTCACCCTGCAGAAATATCAGTGGGGAATATTCAGCTCTACACTTCAGAAAGGAAGCTAAAATCTCCTACAGTACTTAAAGCTATCAGCTGGAGACTGTTGGTGATATTATACTCACTAGCCATATTTAGTCTGCTGAACAATAAGTGAACTGATTGTATCAAGTGTATTCATTTAAATAAATTCAAACAAATTCAAATGAAGCAAGTCTACTGAGCAACATAAAGTCGTTTTTTTTTTAAATAATGTTTTTGGTTATAATGATAAAGAAAAAAGCTCTGGTCATACCATGTTATCAAACTAAATAAGAGTGTGATAGTTTGTTTAAGGTGATTGTTTGAGGTGTCTTCCTCCACAATCGGCCATCACAAAAAAAGTACATTCTTCTAATTTTCTGTATTTCTTTGCAAAACAGTAGAAGAATGCAAGCTGGATAATATCTAAATAAAATGAGATATGAATAATGATATACCTAGGAAAAGATGGTGACTTCTCTGTGTTTTGTGCAGGTAAATATCAGATCGGCATAGACCGCCCTGACCCGAAGACGTGGAAGGCGAACTTCCGCTGCGCCATGAACAGTCTGCCGGACATCGAGGAGGTGAAGGACAAAAGCATCAAGAAGGGAACCAACGCATTCAGAGTGTACAAGATGCTCTCCTTCTCCGAGAGGATGATGAAGAAAGGTGAGCACAATCACTTTTCTAGATCTAATCTGTTTCTGTTATAAATACTTGTTCATAATTCCATATTTACTGAATCAATACTCTTTCCAGTTATATTGTGGCTCATTTACTGAACGTTTTTATTCTTTCTGTATATTTAAGTGGAAAAGAAGAAGACCGACAAGGAGGGGAAGCCAAAAAGGAGTAAAGAGGTACATGAACACACCATTTGCTGGATTGAGTAAAAATAATAACACATAGAGACATGACATAACCCTGGTGAATATATTCCACATTTTGCTCCCCGTAAAAGCTTTTGCTCTCCGATTCCTTCTTGCATTTTTTATAAATCTGGAAAAAACATTACACTATGTTTTATTATGCTATCAATTGTGAAAATTAGCGCAAATTGAGACAAAACGGTTGGCAGGTTTTGTAGGTTTAATGGGTAGCGATGATGACGTTTGTATGTACGTGGGGTCAAACTACTCTCAAAAGGCTTTTGTCAAATGCAGAAAAAACGGGAAAAAGTCAAACCCGTTCCAACATCTTTATGACAGACGTACGTTTTGGAGGGTAAAAGTAAATATTATTGATGCGCATTTCATTTTTAACATGCAAGCATTTTAGTGCACTGATCAGCCAATCAGAGATCAGTGGTTTGATCCCTACCCCTGCAGTCAAGACTGTTACGGTGACTTTCGGCAAGATACTAGACGCCACATTTGACCTCTATGTCTACAGTATTAAAGAGTATGTAAGCCCCTTTTGATAAAAGCGTCAGCTAAATAATATGTAATAAAATAATAATAATAAATGGGAGACTTGATTTGCTAAAGGCCTTCAGTGGCAGCATCAGAACCGGAAATAACAACACCTGAAAAGAAGAGTCGTATCTAAATCCCACTCTGTCCTCACATTCATTTGAGCTCTTGGTTACTTAGTGAAATGTTGCTCCCTTCATGCCAAAGCAGTGCAACGTTTTCTGTAAATCTGACTCAGTTTTGTATTGCAAATTCCCCCAATCATGCATCATGACAAATCAGCTGTGACTCCACTGCGACGTGAAAGACATATGCCAGACGATGGCTTATGTAAAACTAATAGTAACATTTGAGAAATGGCCACTTTTTCTTTTTCCAACAGAAAGGAAAAATAAACTTTCTGTTTTCTGTAGACTATCTTCATGCTTGAATTGAAGTCAAAATTGAAGGAAGATTACTCGAAGAACAGACCAAATTGTAAATATAAGTGAGAAATGCTTAATTCCAAGCAACATTTAACAACATTTACAGAACAGTGCTTATTTAATATTTGACAAGTTTCTTCAGCACATTCTGGTCAGTTCACTTTCTGTGTTTACATGCCTGAAATGCTTCATGGTGTTAGCGGGAATAAGCTGTTTATATTGTTACAGCTGAATACTTAAGCGTAAGCTGACTAATGTTCAATTACTCCAGCCCTGCACTCGTATATAAGTTTCTCAACCTCTCGGTTAGAAGTTATTCTGTAAAGGATACTATCTTCCAACGGGCTTGTAAAAATGAACTTTCAAAGTTTTAACTACATGTTTTTGCTTTCTATGATCTAACACAGGTCTAAAGGTGTATTCTTAATCTTTCTCTGTCTCCTCTTCCACTCTGTGTCCCCAGCAGACAGGTTCTCCGTCTCCATCGAGGTCTGATCCTGATTATCACAGCGGCCCTATCGACTACACCAAACAGGATGTGATCAAGCAGGAAGCACTAGAGTTCACAGTGACGGACAGCGTCTCAGGTACCACACTACTGTCTTCTTTACTCATATTTTGTGGCTTCTTTTTTAAAATTTAATTTGTTTTACTATCTTTCAATAGTGTTTAAAGCTGGTATTTGTGCAAAGCTTCATGTAAAGATCAGGCAACGCTAATATTATATGAATTATAGAATAACAATTAAGTGGTGGCCAATTAGGATGGTTACCAATTGGTGTGATCCAAACATTTCCCAAAAATCAACATTTATTTAAAGAAAAAGGTAGATTTCCATGTAGAATATTTTTGTTCTCAACACTCATAAGATAAAATACTAACTGACTTAGTAAGAGGAACTGTTATAACAAATGGACTAATGAGAATGTGAGATTTTTTTTGTATAGAGAGGCGAAGTCCCGCCCATCTACTTCCGACCCATGGGACCTTATTTCTGAAAAATGATGTATTGAAGCCAATGGAGAGAGAAAGATTATCTTTCGATCCCGTTTGAATTGTGCCACGAATTACACATATGATGTTTGTCAAACTTAAAAAATAATTTCCATGTCAAAAAAGTCAGTTTGTCGTAAAACTGTTGAAATATAAGACTATGAAAAATACGCAACTAGAAAGACTACAAATCCCAGAATCCCCGTCCCGCATGCTGGCTCTTACGGAACCGACTAACTCCCCTTGTGTGTATGTACAGCTCTCAACATGCCCAGACTTGGAGTGATTTTCACCTCTTTTAATACTTTTCGCCTCATTCTGAAAGAAAGAAGTGAAATGTGCCAACGTGACGGCCGTCTTGGTGTGTGGTGCGAGGCGGGAGATGTAGTTCATTGAGCGGTTTCACACAAAAAAAGTGTTACTTCACAGTTTTATGACACCTTTTTATTTTTTGACTTGTAAAATTATCTTTTAAATTGACAAACATCATATGTGTAATTCGTGGCACAATTCAAACGGGATCGAAAGATAATCTTTCTCTCCCCATTGACTTCAATACATAATTTTTCCGAAATAAGGTCCCATGGAGCTCCCCCGGAAAGGGAGGGACTTCGCCTCTCTATGTAGATGCCAACAATGCAGCCATTTATAAACAATTTTGTTTTGAAAAATGCAATAACAAACCTACACTTAACACCAACAAAGCCAAAACCAAAGAACATTAACAGGCATTGACATAAAAAAGAAGCAGCAGGGTCAGTCACGACTTTGGGAATGAACCAAATGTACCTACTTTCTGTTACCCTCCTAGTTATAACACTTAACCAGTCCTCTGTCATGTATAGTGCTATTTGAAGAGTACCTCTTAACAAGTGATGATCTTTCCAATGACAAAATGGATCCAAAATCTATTTTCAAACCATGCTAAAATGTAATCATTTCTAAAATTCAGTGGGATCATTCTTCAATCCTTATTGGTTGGTGTTTTCTCTGCTGTTCCACTTGCCTCACAGAATGGTTACACATTCAAAAAGCAGCTTAGCAGCAATCTAACAGCATCATGTATTACATTCATTTATCCAAGATAACACAAAATCAATTATTTCAGGGTTGAGACTGCTCATAAAATATGACAACAGACATTGAAAGCTTAATTTAAAAACCACAATAGAAGCTTCAAAAGTAAAGAAAAAAGACTTTCAGTAGATCTGTTTATTATCTAGCTCAGTAACTGCTGACTGTTTTCATATACTAGTTAGAAGAATTTAAGAATTATTATCATGAAGAAGATACATTTGCTATGGAACAAAGGGACACTATATTTATCGTTTTTCCTTTTTTTTTGTTGCATTATTATTGCTTGTAATTGATAACAGCACTCTTTCCCTTTTTTTAAGGAACTTTTTCTATCAACATAAATAAAAAATGGAAAAGATAACAATTGGTTACTTTTTCAAGTAACTTTTGCAATACATTTAAAGGAGATCAAAGCAGTTTTATGACTTCATGAATATGTATTAACTACACTTTGATTTTCAAGGCGTACGAATATCTCTTTATCTCACATCACTGGGAAGATTTGTAACCAGATTTTCCACACACTTGAGTCATTTTAATCAATAATGTATTTACAGCACTACAGTGGTTTCAGCCTTTCCTAACATGCTCAGTGACAGGAGACCATGTGATCACCAGCGAGCAGCTACCGGTCGTCTGTCAGACCATCGAGGTGACCACTGAGCACGAGGAGCAGACCGTAAGCTCCTCCCACTCGTACCCGCTGCAAATCTCTCCTGTATCCTCATGCTGCGGTGAGACTACACACACACACACACACACACACGCACACATACACATACACACACACACACACACATATACACATACACATACACATACACACACTTAACACTAGAACCGCCAGAGGTTTTTGTATACCTAAAACCGCCACCTGGGTCAAATTGACCCGCTATTAGAATGCATTGATTTTCAAGGTAAAATGTTCTTTTATTGAACAGTGAGTTTTGATCGCACAGGGATGAAACGTATACCAATAGAATCTGTGGACTCTCAGCTTTTCATATGATATACAGGGCTCGACATTATAAATGGCCCGCTGGCCCGGAAGCACTATTTAGACACCCTGTTGGGTGAAAAGCAAACAGCTGTTTGCTGCGGAGCGCAGCGCGAACAGTCTCCCGTGAGCGGGAGCGCGCTCCTTCACTATAGACTGTCGCGCCACCTAACCATTCGCCAAAATGTTTTTAAAACCACCGGTAACTGGCCAAGCGCCGGGCAAAAAGCAATCGTCAAATAAAAGAAAGTCACCGGAGGAGTTAAAGGAGAGTGACAGGGAGTATGAGAAGAAGAGGGAGAGAAAGTTTCAGCCACACTGGCAATATTGATCTATCTATCTATCTATCTATCTCTCTCTCTCTCTCAATCTATCTCTCAATCTATAAGGAACCGCAGTAGACAAAAGGCGTTGCTATAGCAACACGTCATGTTTATGTGCAAAATCAATAGCGCGAAAAGGGGTGGGGTCAATATGACCCGCTGGCGGAAATAGGTATAAATGGCAATTTCTTTGGCGATTTCTTCAATCTGACTTCATATTGACCATTTTTAACAACAGAGTGTGCTACATAACACACTTTCAGGAAAAGTCACAGACTGGGAGACTTTAATATTTTATTGAAAAAAAGTTACATACAATAAAAAAAAACAGCTGTGGGTCAAATTGACCCGATGGCGGTTCTAGTGTTAACAACAGTTTGTGATAAGAAAGAGCATAAATGTGCTAGTTAAATGAGAGTAAGCTTGTAGAAAGAGATGCATAACCAGAGTTTTGACCACAGTTACCATTTAAAGGCACAGAGGTTACAATCTTACAAAGAGAATCTTTCTAGGTCATGGTTAATGATGTTTATGTGTTATAACACACAGCTTAATCTGGCTGACATGCACTAATTACTTCCTGTTCTGTGGTTTGGATGAGTAGAGTTCCAGGTTGAGTCGATCAATTGACCATCCCAGTTTAGATGTAACCACGTATCGACGTAGCCCCAGCGTCATGGATGTATAAGGATAACTTCGCTCAAGTGATCTCATGTCTACTGTAGCTTGGCTGCTAAATTTGATAAATGAAGTTTTATTTATCAGACCACAAAGAATTAGCAACCCCTCCCTGCGGTCCCTCTACATTCCTCCACTTCCTGCCGCTGAGAGACAAATTCATGGGGGGGGGGGCGGTTTGACTGTCTGACTGAACCTACCTGCACCTTCTGTAGTAACTCGTAATGCGGAAGTGGGCGTGACTATAAACTGTCTTCGAAAAACGATAGACACCACTGGTTCAGCTCGTCACTGCTTTTTTTAAATGTGTTTTTGGTTAGACGTCTGAAAAAAGGTACGCAAGTATCATCAACATGTGTTTGTCACAGACCTTGCAATATAAAAAAATCCAATGGAAGAATCCCATTGCTTTTTGTCAATAAAGCTAGCTTCTGACGGGGAACTGAAGCCCCCCTCTACCCTCTCTTTAAAACTACCACACACCATTTTTTGGCATTTGAAAGGGTTAGTTCAGGATTCCCCTAAGTGGTTGGTTAATGTCAATGCTTGATTGGCTTTCAGTTCTCCATCGTTAGTCATTAGCACCCTGAGATCTGGTTATATGTGTATCCACCTTTCTTCTTACCCAACCAGTCATTCAGGCAGAGTGAGCTCTATCAGTTTACAGTTATAATCATGCCATCAGTTTTTCTTTGTCTCTACCACTTTCTTATGTTTCTCCATCGCTACCATGGCCTGTAGAGTCAGGGTTCAATATCAAATCATAGTTTTCTTTAACATGTACTTTTATTTAATTGTGTGCAAATGTTATGTATGTAAACTCTTCATTTTGTATCTGTAACTATGTGACTTTTTACAAAGATCTACCTTAAAACAAATGTTTTAACTGCATTTCTGTATATTTGTTTTTTTTGTACAGGCAGCGAGACGGACAGTGACACAGAGGTGAGTCTCCCATTATACTGTACACAGGAGAGAGTGATGAATGAATGATTAACTGCTCTGATCTGCAGATAAACAGGTTTTTACCTGTTTCATAGCTACTGCTGAAACAGGGTGTGTGTGTGTTTTTTTTCCTTCCTGTAATGTTGCGAGACACTGAGAAAAGGGAGGGCCTTGTCAGGAACTGTCAAACATTAACAGTTTGATCTGAGGTTGGCCTTTTGTAGTACATTGTACCCACAGTAACACACACACACACACACACACACGCTACCTCTTATCAGTGGTAAGAGAACAGAGAGTACAGAGGAAACTTTCCCTCACATTCAGATTATTTTCTGTAATAAAAGGTGTCCGTGATGAATGCAGCTATTTGATATAATAGATGTAATGTTTATATTTGTACACATACAAAGCAACTGAAGCCATGAGAGGCAGTGAGGAAAAAAACAAATCTGGTGAGCCATTACCTAAATGTGATTTAAATAGTGTTTTGGAATGCTGTGTTTAAGACTTACGGTACCCAAAACACTTCCGTTAGGAGAAACGAGCTGCAGTTTCAAAAGCAATTCAAATAAAACAACACCAATGTGCCAGAACACATGCACATGAAGCGTTCTGTATTTGCAGCGTTTCATTTATCCAGCCCCTTTAACACATGTAACATTACTGCCTAACACACAATATATGTATCTTGTAGTTCAAACTAAGTTGTGGCCATAATGAGTATTGCAACAACAGCTGTTTTACTAAAGTGAAATTGAAGGATTTTCAAAATAAGAATTATAATAGCAAAACCGTTTTTCACCTCTTCTGAAATCATATATAAAGGAGAGGAAACAAATAAATCACAGAACTGGGCAATGGATGTCCAGAAAGAAAAGGAGAAAATCTCACTTCTGTATGCCTCACCACAACATGCGCCAGGAATTAGCCACAGCCTTTGTGCCCCGCTTGTGTTTTGCTTATGCTCCTCTTCTTCTTCTCTCTTTTTTTCTTGTCCCAGGGGCTCAGTGTAGTCTGGAGGCAGGACTACAACACATCAGTTCTCAGGGTTCCCTCATGTTCTCTCCCCGGCATGGCCACCTTCGTCACCGCGACCAAGCCCAACTTCAGGGTCACCAGCACGCGAGACCCCACCCCCCTCATCAGCTACCACACCGGGGAAGTGGACGACTGGACGGCAGCGTACGGCCAGAACTCTGAGTCGGCAGCGACCGGCCTCACACACGAGATGCGCGCCAGTGTCATAATGAAAACCTCGGACGTGAACAGCTCCTGACCTCTGACCCCAGATGAGGGAGCATCATCACAGCTTCCAGGGCATAGGAATGACACCGAGTAGGAAAAGCAGCGCCGAGCCAAAACGGGACGAGGTTCAAAACCTTTGATTCTTTTGTAGCTTCTCTGGGCGATGAATTCTCATTTTAAGAGGAGGAACTGCTGACTGGTGCTAACAAAGTACCCACAAAATTACCATTTGTATAATAATTACTCACAGTGGTAATTAAATTAGAATTAACAACACCAAAACTACACTGGTTTACACTCTCACACATCTGGTGCGGATTAATTCATCTCTCATTTATCCCGTTGAATGCTCACTACAAAAACCTCCATTCTCTGTAAAACCTTCTTGTTTTACACTTGCACAGAAAGTCTCACACTTTCGCGCTTCGTGAGCCCAAAGTGTCCTTAGTCCACATAATGTCAAATGGAAGAAATTAGTAACTATTAGTAATTATCCAATGAAAGAAAATGAACTTAAAGTTGTGAGAAAGCCATAATGTTTTTAATTGCACAACCTAGTAGATGAGTACGTTTTTATCAGTGTTTCCTTACTTAAGGTTTAAAACCTTCACCTCATATTCATCTACTCTGCTATGATTTTTAGCCGTACACATTTTCAACTCAAACTGATGCGTCTCAATTGGGACACTTCCCTTGATGCACTGCCATGTCCTACACTATGAACACTTAAGCAGTGTGTGAATTTAGACCAGAGTTGTCTCACAAATCACACACCGCTGCGCTAGCATACATACATACAAATTAGCGGCAGCTTATTTTCCAAACTAATATATTCGTATGTTTATTAAAGCCTTTAAAAAAAACGGTCACTTTTTATTGTTAGTGCTGTGTTTACCGCGGCAACAACAATCGCTGCTGGTTTGCGTAGCTTCCGATACGTTGCCGAGATGGCGATCGTTGAGTGTGACCCCTAGATTCCACCGGGACCGTCTGCGTCGCGTTGCGGTTTTGGTCCGGCCTCCTCCGGCGTCATACCCTACCAGGCGCGTTTCAGAAGCATTTCAGAAGCGAAGCGTCTTGCCTGCCGACTCGCAGTTTTTGTTGATTTGGGCATATTTCCTGGACAGGCTACTTTGTACAGACAAAGTTAATAATAACTGTAATATTCCAGTTATAAACGACATGAATCAAAGATGTGTTGCTGTATTTTAGTGGTAAAAAAATGCATTCATCATCATAATTATTCTATATATATAATTTACACAGTGCCTGTAAACCGGAGGAGAACGCTGGCATTTCTCCTACTTGAAAGACTACGGAGGGATAGGGTCTGCAAAATTAGTTTGTGTGTGTGTGTATATATCTATATATATATATATATATATGCTATATATGCTCTGAACGTTCCACTTCCTGCCTGCCCGACCTTACGTTACGGCTGCGCCGCGACAAAAATAGGATTCTATCCTAATTTTAGAGGAGCCCTGCGCCGAGCCGCTTCTGGGACGCTTCTGAGCCGTAACGCGCCGCGTGTGGTGGAATAGCACCCATTGAGTAGAGTGGCCGCGATCGCCGTGAGCACCGCGGCGCAGCCGTAACGCGCCCGTAACGCACCGCAGACGGACCCGGTGGAATCTAGGGGTTAGAAGTGTCCAGCGTTCCACAAAAAAACTTTTGACCGTTATGAGTCCAGGTACTCGCATTTTTCCATACATTGCTTTAGGACACATTTATGCACTCAAAACAGCAAGTTAAAGAATTGAAGTACAAGAACATTTGCTAATAGTTGAACACAGGAAGTTGTTTATGTATTACAGTTAACAAATCTCCCTCACATTTAGCCACACTTCCTAAGACTTCTCACAATACAGAGAACAAATCACCTGCCCTCTCAAACGCTTTCCGCTCCAGGGAGATCGCACTACTTTGAAGTAAGAAACGCGTTCATACCAAAGCAATGAACACTTCCTAGGAATTCATCTCTCAGTTGGCAAACCAGCTCTACCACAGAAAGCTGCAGAAAGAATCAAAGGCATATTGTTATCGAGACAAAGACTGACGGACATTGTGAAGCCCTGATTGGCCCCGCAGTGGAAACAGATTTGTGTGTATCCGTCTGTGTGTGTGTGTGTGAAGACCTCAGGACTCTACCCACCAACACACACACACACACAGACTAGGAACTATGTATCCTCCTCCTCTCCTCCTGGTGTTAATCATGTACATAGCTCATATGTATGGATGCCTGCAAGCCGCTTCAGAACCTTACTGACAGCACTAGTGTGTTTGAGTGTGTGTGTGTGTGTAGCCTTTTTGAAGATGTGTGCCTTTTAATAACTGTGGCTGGATTCAAACTAGCCGTGCTTTAGTCTGCCATGACAGGCGCAGGTAGCTTTCAGGACATTTCATCTGCTCTGTGTGTGTTTCTGGATACTGACAGTTGTAGTGTGGAGGAGTGGTTAACCCTTCTACCATTGACCTAGTTAATTTCGTAACAATATATCAAACGTCCTCATATGTTGGGATTAACTATTTAACCCCCGTGCCTCACTTTTGTCCTTATCATAATTACTATATATTTTTTCGCAGATTTTTAACCTTTTAATAGTTTATACAACACTGTTGATTCTAAACATTCAGTCTGGGATAAGTCAGTGAATGG
The DNA here is from genome assembly GCF_902827165.1 of Trematomus bernacchii. Taxonomy (NCBI): domain Eukaryota; kingdom Metazoa; phylum Chordata; class Actinopteri; order Perciformes; family Nototheniidae; genus Trematomus; species Trematomus bernacchii. The sequence continues at coordinate 1,438,308 of NW_022988097.1, read as the reverse complement.
GAATGTGGCGCCATCAACGGCAAGTCGTCCATCTTTGGAGGAGACCAGCAACCGCAACCTATTAATTTACCATATACGAGTCAAAAATATGTTTGAAAAAAAGTTATTTGTTGGGACTTTTATTTTAAAGGCTCCTAGTGTCTTTATCTTAGGAGTGGATGACAAACTTCAAATATTTTTAGAAGAAAGAAACTTGCTCCCTAGTCAAAATGTACGCCAAAGAAATCTTGAAAAAGTGTAAAAAATGTCCCTAAAGAGGCCCCTGGGATTGTGTTAGAGGAAGTAGACATTAGGAGAGATCTTAAGCAGTGTAATCAGTGAGTGCATTGATTTTGCACAATTACATAACTGCTATAATAACGAGTAGGAATAGGGAAGTCAGGGCTATGTCCCAGAGGACTGTCGTCAGCAGAGCCCTGTAGTTTTTACGCTCCAAACGTCCTCTTATCCCTAGAGCACAGAGTTCTGTGTCCTCTTGTGTGCTTATTATGTCCACCTCTTCATTTGACATAAGATGAAATAACTAACTTGACAACGTAAGTCCAAACATATACCCAGAATGATGAACTGTTCTACAATGCACTGTTGGAGAGTGCATCTGAAAGCTACTTGTGTTAGCAGCTAGCAGGCTAAAGCACGGTCTCTTTTTCCCAAGCCTGCCTTAAAGCAGAGCTCAAGGGACAGTACTGAAAGTAGCAAAACAGTCGGACAAATAGGAATCTGCCAAGGTTTTTTAACCAAACCACTAAGAGACTTTACACTGGACGCACATCATTATCATGGTGAATTAATTTAAGAATCAGAGGGGGTTTGGTGAGAATGTGGAAATGGCTTTACCAAATGTTTTCTTTAACGCGCCTCCTTATTGTTCTGCAGCGCATACTGACAGGTGGCTTATGTTTCTGTGAGGCTCCCCTTCATGATTTGATGGTTACACTGCAGAATACACTTTAAAGGCCCTATTATGCTTTTTTTAGGTTTCCTTTCTTGTAGTGTGTTGTATAGGTTTTTAGCATGTAAAATGGTCCCCCCCCCCCCCCAGCCTGAAACGCCTCCATTGAACTCCTTTGTTTACTTCTGTAACGTAGTGACATTACTACATAAAACCATTGTACGTGCTAAAGTACGGGACATCCCTAAGCGGTTGACCGATCACAACTGAGCCGGCCAGCTAACCAATCAGAGCAGACTGGGCTCTGGTTTCAGACAGAGGGTGAAAATTGTTTGTGCTCGATATTGAACCACGAGTTGACTTGAAACTGAAAACTTCTACTTGAAAAATGTAATATTCAAACTCGTTTTTCATTCACATTGCACCAAAATCCAGACTAGTTATAAGAAGAGATGTAGCCAGGAATAACTTAAGTGCACTTATAGGAAAAGAAGTAGAGGTTTTTTTGCTTTAAAAAAAAAAGGGACTTAATTGCAGCCAAAAGTTAATTACATTGAGATGTAATAATGTTTTCCATCATGTAGTTCCCACCTGCTTTTGCTTCGTGTGATTCACAACCACTTAGAGCCGAGGAGTGTCTCAGCACAAAATGACCGTTGAGTTTATAGAGAACTAAAGAAGGTAATTGCTCAGCTCCTAAGAGGCAGCGAAGTGCGACATGTCTCCACTGTTTATTCTCTGTACTCGTTGAGCTACATGTGAATCAACATGTAAATCTGATAATAAAGATCGTTTTGTATTTATTTTGGTGTTTAATAGACTTGATTGTATGAAGGACTAAAGCTGCCATCTTAATAAAAACTCAAATGGCAAGAAATGTAATAAAGACATTTTTTAAATACAGTTGAACACACAACTGAAATAAATGTTAACAGGGTAAGTAATGTTTAAATGCATTAATTACAAATGAATTTAAATACAAATATTTAATTTTTTTTTTTTTTTCTTGACATTTTAATTTTCAAATTGACCTGCACATTTATTTGATCATTTAGGCTTTTATTCTCTGTATAATCTACATTACTTAAACAAATTATAATTAATTAATTCATTTCTGCACATTTTTTCAATTAATCTGCAGAACATAAATAGAAATTTGATAGATTTATATAAATGAATATAAATTGGGAAATAATTAAAGTACATTTTCAAATACAATCTTTTTTTTTTATTGACATGTTTATTTTCATATTTATTTGATCATTTAGGATATTATTCTCTATCTGCAATATTTAAAAACGTTTTCTTTTAAATTAATTAATGAATTCATTTCTGCACACACTTTCAAATTAACCTGCAGAATAAAAGTCTTGGCAAATAAATGTGCAGGTCAATTTGAAAAAAAAACTATAAGCACAGGAATAAAAACGAAATCTTTACCTGTATTTAATTAATTGTATAAATAAAACTTAAATAAATCTAAACCGAACATTTTTATAAAATACTTTCTTTCAAAATGAATTCATTTTTCAACTAAAACTTTTTTTTCTATTTCTTAACACATTTAATTCAAAATGCAGGCTCTTATTATCTCTATTATCTACATTTATTTTTTCATTGGTTGATGAATACATTTCTTTACATATTTATTTTTCTTATTAACATGCACATGTATTTGATTGTCCAGACTTTTATTCCCTCTATCGCACTCGTGAAGATCAAAGTCCAGTTTTATGATTTATGAGAAACTTTGTATTTGTTGCAGTTAAGGAAGAAAATAGAGTCCATTAAAGATGTTGAGGTCATGCAGCCGGTCCTTACAGGGGACGGAGGTCTGAGATAAGAAACACAGCCTGGTGCTGAGGTGTGCAGGTTAGCACATGTCGCGCTGCATGGGGGTTAGCGTGCGGAGTGGACCAGTCTTTTAGCGCGTGCGGTTTAGCTTTCTGTCAGAGCAGATGTTTCACACATCAACACTCTGCTCTCTCAGCTAACCATAGCTCTAACTGCTGTTTCAGTTTCTCTACTCGGTTCTCAGCTCCACTTCCTGTTTGCCTCTGAGGCCTCGGTTGCATGGCTGGCCAGTTGCCTTGACAACTGCTGACCTCATGCCGTTAGTCATAGTAAACAGTTTGTCTCTAGTATGCTATATTTGACTTCCTTGTGCCCATGTTTCTTTAACAACAATCAGTAAGCGTCATCAGAAAAAGTCCCTTCTCCACTCTCATTTCCCCATAAACACTACCCTTCACTGGGCTGAAGTGTTCAGGGAATTCTTTCTTGAAGTTTATTTTGATACCATGCTCAGCAAGGCCAAATTCAAATCCCCTGTTGTCCCTTTCAGGTAGAAAACACAACTTACTTTATATTAATAAAAAAGGAGTAGGCCTATAATCAGGCAAAAATATAACTTAGTATTGTTCATAATTATAGTTTAATTTTGACTCATTTTCCTATTTAAAGAAAGTTTACTTTAATATGATATGTTAAAGTTTATATTTAGCCAGAAAAGGAAGGTCAACAGCACAGTTCTGCAGCGGTGTTTCACTCCTGACATCTAGTGGTCAAAAATACAACTGCAGCTTTATATCTAAAAACAAAACGACAAGAGGGCTATAATAAAGATAGTCAGGTTCAATCATCAGTTAAAATATTAAAAAAGTGCATGCAGGAATATTTAATAACATATTATAGAAATGTCAGAAGAGGCACAGTGCATAGCATAAATATAAATAACTGTCTGAAAACATTCTACAGCTGCAAGGGCACATCTATTGACAGAAAGTGACACAAGGAAAGCTCAAAGACCATGGGAAATAATATATCAAGTCACTAAAATGCATTAATGGTATAAGAATGTGTGCGGATGAAGAGGAAGGAGAAGCTCATTACATCATGGGAAATTTCCCAGTAGTCTAGGGCTGCAGTCGAATTGTCAGTTTCTCTTCTCTTCCTAACGGAGTGAAATGACCCGGAAGTACTTCAGTGGCAGCCAAGATAAGAGCCGTTCGAATTCGAAGATGCTGTCCCAGAACGCCTCATTGGAGATTTTCTTTTTCCATTTTTCTCTTCCGGGAACCAAGTGACGTAACGACGATCCAAATGGACCAATTCGCGGAGCTCCTCACACACACACACACTCAGCCAGCCTTATTTTTTCTCAGCTGCAGCTCCGCGGATTTCTCAGCCTGAGACAGCGGGACACGGCGAGGCCCGGCCCGGTCCGAGCACACACACAGACCCACAGCCAGGCTGCGGGTGTATGTGCTCCAGCCGAGCTCGGGCCGGGCCTCGCCGTGTCCCGCAGACCCCACGCAGCAACCAGGAAACAACACCAGCAAGCCAACTCACACTGTCCACTCCAGCAGCGAGCCCCGCAATGTCCCGCCAACACGGCACCCAGACCCCACGCAGCATTCTCATCTGTTTGTCATTGCTGGTGTCATTTTCTGGTTGCTAACGCCATTGTAACACATAATCACTGATATTCCGCTGTAACGGTGGTGGACTCATCAGAACAGAGTGGGCGTGCTGACCAATCAGAGCACACTGGGCTCACAGGGAGTGGGGGGCAGGAGCTCCAACAAGCCGTTTAGGACAGAGATTGAATACACATACCATACAGAGATGCTGTATGAGAAACCAATGTGAGTTTGGAAAAATGCACAGTATAAATCTATTTTAGTATACCTCAACAATGGAATTATGATCAGTGGAAATGGCCATGACACCTCTCCTTTAAGCTAGTTATAACCACATATAAAGGTTGTATTAATGGAAAAGGATATCGCGTTTTAATTATTTTCAACTAGGCTTTCTTTATTCATTAACAATAATCAAGCCCAATATCACACATTTAAATGTACAGTTTGTACAGAACATGAATACAACAAGAATATCAATATGAATACAACACCCTCTGTCCTTGGACCCTCACATCGGACAAGGAAAAACTCCCAAAGAAATCCCACATTTAACGGGGGGAAATGGAAGAAACCTCGGGGAGAGCAACAGAGGAGGGATCCCTCTCCCAGGATGGACAGACATGCAATAGATGCCGTGTGAATTAAAAAGATTTGCACATGACTCAGGATCCAGGTTTTTTTTCACCATGGGTTCCAATGTCGAAGGTGGGCTGAAGCCTGGAGCTCTGCAGCGGGAGACTATTGTCAAAACTAAGGACTGGTTTTAAGCTTTTTTTTAAAAATTTAATTTTTTTAATTTAACCTTTATTTAACTAGATAAAAAACATTGAGATAAAATCTCATTTTCAATGCTGACCTGACCAAGAAGGCAGCAACGTTACACATAACACATAACACAGACATAAAAAATACAGAGAACATAAAGAAAACAAAAGACGAAAAAGCAGTCACTACATTGTGCACATTAGGACAGTAAGAAAGGTAGACTACTTATTACTGCAAGAGCAGCTGGTGGTGAGGACTTCAGACAACTTCAATTTAAAAGAGGCTATTGGGACAAGTGCCCTCAGTTTGAGGCTTGATTGAAGGTCATTCCAAGACCAAGGACCATAATAAGAAAGACTCCTTTTTCCAGCCTCAGTCCGTACAGTAGGAACCTGGAACCGTATCCAGGCACTGGATCTGAGGTTGTAAGAGTCACAAACTGGAGCAAATCTGGCACATATATACAGTGGAAGCTTACCTAAAATGGCTTTATACATTATTATTACATGGTTTAGTTGAATACTCGATTCTGATTGGTCAATTCAGAACACGTGACACGTTGTTAATCCAGAACAGACAGACCGCTGTCAAGGACTTATTGACCGTTGTTAAGGACGCTCACATCTGCACAAAGAAGTCCGTTCGATTTAACTGTGCATACAGTTTTGGCCGAAAGCAAACTGCATGCAGTTTGCTTTTCTAACTGACAAGACAAGAGCGACAAGAAAACAGCGGAGAAGTAACGGGCAGAAACCCTCCTTTTTACGCAGCGGTCCAGACATAGACATCAAACGGCGACACATATTCAGTTGCCAGTTACTTTGGCATTAGGGCAGGGATATCTAGATACTTTCCAAGGTTTGACATAATGAATTGTGCTAATTTTAAAGCAAGCAACGATGTTTTCAAATCTGTAATCAAAAAGCTCCGCCTTCCTGCCGTTGCTACGTTTTTCAAACGGTAAGAACGGACTATTTTCCTTAGCGGATGCATGTCAATTTAAATCAATACATACAACTATTTTTTAAATCAATAAAATCATTTTTTAAATCCATAAAAGCATTTCAATTAATAGTGGGAGTCATATCATTACTTTGTTGAGAATGTGGCCATGTAATAAGCGGGATAATGTGCAGCGACTTGGTCATTATGGGGAAAAGAACACCTTCATGCAGATCTAGATCCCTCCGCTTCGCGTCGGGCTCCTGATCAGCCTGTCGGTGTTCTTTTCCCCATAATGACCGCGTCGCTGCACATTATCCCTTACATAAAACCAGTGCTGCATCCTACGCATACTAAGTGAGGACCATCCAGTTAGGCTATACAGTTTGCAATGATGAGTCCTATAGGGTACATTTGATAACGCAGTGCAGCATGGTAGAGTGGGTCAAGTTTGGCCAAAACAGTGGGACAGGCAAATCTATAAATGGTATCACCATAGTCCAGCTGGGACAGGAATAAGCCAGAGACCAACCTTTTACGGGATGAAATTGAAAAACAACATTTAAGTCTGAAAATGAAGCCAAGAGTGAGCCAGCCTTAACTTTTAGCCACATTGTCCATACCGGAATACTAATAATATTTTTTGTTTGGTTGAGATAGGGAAGAATCTGCTGTTTAGTGGTTATTAGTGGGAAATTCAGGCATTTCAACTTTTCTTTTTCTGTTTCAGGGTGTTGCACAGGCTACATTTTCAGGCTCTCTGATGGGTCAGCCTATGTTTTCTTCTACTTGTTTCCCTTATCGGCTGCGATGTTGAAGACTTCAGCTGATTGATTATCTGGTCTTTTAAAGCCAGGAGTTCATCTTTAGCTCTGATGATCTCCCCCAGAGTGTGCACCTGTCCCACTAGAACTTTCCCATGTCCCAGTTTCTCCTTGGTCATCTGAATGCTCTCCTCTTCAGCTCTCTTGTGCAGGGTCTGAGCTTCTGCGACATCGATCTGCAGACGCAGGTTCCTGTCCTTTTCCTCAATGAGGTCTACCGACATCTGGTTGACCTTTGCCTGGAGCGAGATCAGCTGGCGATCTTTTGCGCTAACATCGTGTTGAAGAGTCTGTATCTTGAGCTTTGAAGCATTTTCATTCAAGTGTCTCTTCTGAAGCTCAATGACGCGATCCTGAAACTTTCCAATTCCATCGTCCTTCTCCTGAACCAGCTTCTTATTGGCCTCTACTTGCTCTTGCAGTTTGCGTTCAGAGCGCGCCAAATTCTTCTTGAGCTGCTCTTTAGCTTTCCTGCAGCTCTTGAGCTCAGATGCCAGAGTTTCCACCTTCAGCTGGACTTTTGCAGAGTTGGATTGCTCTTCTGCAAGCGTAGCCTGGAAATCAGAAATGATGACCTTCCTCTTTTGCAGGGACTTGTAAAGTGCTGCTTTGTCTTCTCTTTTCCTAAGCAACTCCTTCCCAAGAGCAGAAGTTGCTGATTCTTCTTTGTCTAGAGCTTTTTCAAAAGAGGCAGTGAGAGATCTTTCCTCAGCCAGAACTTCTCCAAGAGAGGCAGTTGAAGATCTTTCCTCAGCCAGAGCTTTTTCAAGAGAAGCCGTGATTGATTTCTCCTTATCAAAGGCTTCCTGAAGATCAATCCTGGCTGATTTTTCGCTTTGCAAAGCCATTTTCACTTTGGCTTTTGAAGACTTCTCCTTATCCAAAGCGTCCTGGAGAAGAGCCATGTCACTTCTTTGTCTCTCCCACATTTGCAGCAGCTCACCATTTTCTTCTCTCTCCTTATCTAGTTCTTTGATCAGCATAGCCAAGTCGTCCCCTTTCTGGAAAAATAAAACAAATCAGAACATGTCTGCATAATCTGCTTGAACATTCTATAACACAAATAGAAAATGAAATGTTACCCTTTGATTTGAGGCTGTGGATGTAGAAGAATCATAGTTCTTCAGGTTTTTACAGCTGCCATGTGAAATGCCTCCATTTGTTTCCTCATCACTGAGTGTGCCTATGCTTCTGAGGGAGTGCATGTTCATCATGGCTGCCATTGGTCCAGCTGAATCTTCATCGTCGCTCCAAGATGAGGGACTGAGGATGGAGTTGGTGTTTACCTCCTCTACCTGCTGCAAAGAGAACAGACATCATGTGAATAAAGAATGTCAGTCAAGAACCTGGACACAATATCATCCATTTCTTCACAGTGCAATGCAAACCGGTAATATAATGTGAGGATTATTACATTTTTCATTAAAGACAACAACAACAACAAAAATCTGCCGGCTCGGTAACATAAAAACTAAACAAAACACAGAATATCTGTATTTCCGAATGTTGCATTCAAAGCATTCTAACAAAAATTGAAGTTCCAAAACCTCACATAATTCATTGTTGTTTTTGCTATAATAAACACGCACTAAACTCAGTGGCTAAATAGAATCATTTTAAACTGAGTGTTGAAAAAACAAATGAAGTCCCAAAGCCTTTGTAGCCTCATGGAAGTGATTACCCAATACCCCCCGGAAATATGATTGGTTATAGAGTGGTGCAGTGATGACGTATTTTTGTAAGCCGACTTGGAAGTTAGCATCGCAAAGGTGTCCCGCATCTACGAAACGCAATGGGATTTTTCCATCGGGTTTCAGTATATTAAGAAAATAAACTCTGTTGCAAACACAAGCTTATGATACTTTTTGATTGTTCAGCAGGATATTCTCCACATATTAACGCCGGTATGTGATTTTGTAAAGCACTAGTTAAATCTCCAGAAGTAAACATCTAAAGCTGGGATATAAACAAACTACTTGATGGTTGCATGGCTGCACGACACCAGCGCTAAGCTAAAGGCGATCTTGTGAACAAGTTTTGTAGTCTCATTAAGTCACTTGTTAGCAACCAACGTTTTAATGACACAAGAAGTTTCGGGGTATTTACTGATGTGTTTTTGGTGGCAGAAAAAAAGTATAACCCTCCTTTGAGCTTATGTTAACCACAGACCTTTTTTTAGGCATCCAACCACAAATATGTTTTGTTTTTTTAAACGCTGACTTCAAGATTATGGAACCGGACGTGGTAAATGCTAAGTCTTTTCCAGGTTTTAGGCTCTATCACCCAACTACTGTTTTACACAACAGTTAGGATTATCTTCTATAGGACACATTTTAAAGTCTGCCTTTTCCCAAGCAATCGAGTGAACAACTTGGTGTCCACCAGGCGTGTGGTGTATCTATTTACCACACTGTAAAAATATCTCAAGATCACACGCTTACACACTTTCTAAGGCACAATTTTTGGTTTAAATTATGAATATTGAAAGTCATAATCAGCAAGTAAAAATGTATTTACTCACCTTTTGAAAGTTGTTTGGCTTTTTCTTCAAGTAACATTTCTTTACTACGTTGTCCTGTGGAGGTAAAGTTGGTAAGTTTCATAAAATAAATTACTCTAAATGACTCTTATATAGAATGACAGATCATCTCTGAGACAGTAAATAGGGCTATTTTCTGAGTACAAAATATGACATTTAAGTTTAATAATTCCTAAATACATCCTCAACATTTCTGAATGTAAATGAATGATTTATCATTTTTAAAGGCTGTAATGCAGGAGTGAAGCTCTTACCATCTCTGCGTCCTGTCACTAATGAGACTAATGAAATTGTTCTTATGGCTATGAACTATGTTCAAAAAGCACACCTAATACCAGCTAACATAAAACAATGTCAACCTCAGCTGTAAAAAGACTGAACTGACTGGATCCTGGGTCCTGGGTTTGAGTGTCATCAGATCAGATCAAAGCCATTCTGTTCCGCTGCTCCGTGTCATTCTAAAACATTCCGGAACAACGGAATGTTGTTTTGTTGTTTTTTTTCAAAATAAAAACAGCTTTATCTAATTTATTTATCTATCAATCAATGTTTTAAATCTTAACATTAGTCTGTACAATATAAACACAGTTTGAAAGCTAACTTGCTACATGTATGCTACGCACTTAAAGCTGTTTCCCATTGTAAATATTTATTTTATGCAAACTGTACTATATAAATCATCTACATTGTATTTTGAATGTGTACAACTATTTTTAAGTTAAAAGCAACTGTATTGTTTATTGACAATCAAATAATATCGAACTAATATCATGTTAGCTTGATTAGATGATTTAGCTTAAGTATGAAGAAAATATCCGGAGACAGACCTTCCGTTAGCAGCTGTCTTTTCAATGTTTTGCATGAATGAACTGAATTTTCCTACATTTTGTTTTAACCTTAGTTTGTATTTCTCTCTATGTTCCTTCAGGGACTCCATATGAAATAGTCTTACATGAAAAAACAAAACACAAAGCTTACGTTTTATTATCTATCTGTTCAGTGGGTTGCAGTTTCCTTGTATCAGCTCCTACCTTGTCAGCTCTTTTCTTGACTTTTCCGTTTGTTTAAATCCTGTGAACATGAAGGCAGTGCATTAAGATCCATAACTCAAGATGATTTATACCATCCATATTGCATAGTATTTATATCCTGGGATGTGCAAAGCTTGGATAAATTCATCATAAAACTAAGTGCATGAATAAAAGTGCCACTGATCTTCTCTGGGACATTAAATAACACAATTTCCTGCCCAGCAGATATACATTTGAGAGTTATTATTCCAAAAAGGGTCTTCATCATTTTTTTTTTTAATACGTGATTTATAATTCTAAATGGCTGTAATGTTTGTTAGTTTTAAAACTCTTGGTTCAAACTCCAGAGACAGATATCATGGCCACTGTCAGCACTGGGACTAATTTGCATAACGGCAGTAACAAAAAATACGCTTATCTGGAGTCAGGACAATCATGGAACAGCAAGTACATTGACCTATTTTATTTTATTGAATTGCATTTATAAAAATGTAAATAAAATTTAAAAATTTAAAATGTGTGCCTTTAGGGACTCTGTATGAAACAGTCTTATATTAAAGGTGGGGTAGGTACGTTTGAGAAACCGGCTCGAGATACACTTTTTGTTATATTCCATGGAATGCTCTTAACATCCCGATAGCAATGAATATCTTAAAGGGCCCATGTCATGGCCATTTCCACTGATCATAATTACATTGTTGAGGTATACTAAAATAGATTTATACTGTGCAATTTTCCAAACTCACATTGGTTTCGCATACAGCATCTCTGTCAAGCATGTGTATTCAGCAGTATTCACTTTCTCCACTAAACGACTCGTTGGAGCTCTTGCCCCCCCCCTCCCTGTGAGCCTAGTGTGCTCCGATTGGTCAGCTCGGCCACTCGTTCTGATTAGTCAACCACCAGAGAGGCTGCGCCCATGTCAGTGCTTTTCCCGGCTGCTCTCAGCGTAACATCAGTCTTATCATGGCGTCGGTACAGCGGTATATTTTATATACATATATATTTTTAACTGTTGTTATAGAAGAGTGTGACGGCCCCAGGGCCTTTGTCTTACGATGGGGTGGAGCTGAAGAGGCTAATCAGCACGATCACGGACACCTCCGGACACAGTCTCTCTCCAAAGCGGCTGCAGGAAGACTAACTCTGCGATCCTCTCAACCACCTATCTTTGCATTTACCACAATAAATGTGCCGTGGTTTTGTAAACTCGTGTATGTCTCCTTGTCTTTCCGTTGTGGCCTACGAGCTACTCTCATAACAAAGAGTAAGTTATTTTTACCCGTTATAAACTACTACTGTTTGATGAGAAATCAAATCATGGTTTGCTATATATGAATTCAGGGAAGAAAGGATAGGCCTACTAAGTATTTCCATTAAACTTTATTTTTAGAAATGTACAAAATGAACATAAATATACATATATACACACGGTATATCATCCATTCCTCCTCCTCTTGCCTGCGCACAGCCGGTGCGGTGCCTTTTAGCACGAGGCCTCAGTAGTAGTAGAATCCCTTCCCCGTCATGGATTGTCCGCTAGGATCTGGCTGGACGAAATCAAATGCAAATCACAAAATATTAGAGAAACTTAGTTGTTTTAGATTAGTTAGTAGTAGTTGTGTAATGAACAGCTTGCCTGCTAATATGCTAACCTAGCTTTGTTTACCTTGGTAGCTAACACGATATGAACGTTAGCTTGGAGGAAAGGCAACTATAATGCAGTGTAATAAAACTACTATGAACAAAAGCTAGTGGTTCATATTAGGCTAGCAATAACGTGTTTATAATTGCAATCGTATACGGGTATTCTGCTACCATACAATGTAACTTGCATGAATACATTGTTTTGCGCTAGCATACAGCTAGCCTCGTTAGCTACATGCAGTATATGTACGGTCACAATGTACGGTAAATCACAGTACAGTATACTGTATGAGTATTCCGTGTGTGTGACTGCAGACATTCTCCTGCCATGACAAACATGTAAGGCCATCTGCTGACATTGTAGTTGATATAGTTAAACGCTAGCAACGTAGCATCACAAAAATGTTTTTCTGACCGAAACTAGCTCTAGCTCCGTGTGTTAGATCGCTACGCCAGCTATAATGTAATTACGTTTCGCGACTGACCGGCAAATCACCCGGAGTATACTGTCAATAGGTATTTTGTGTGTGAATGCAGACATTCTCCTGCTATGAGATACATGTATGCAAGGCCATCTGCTGATATTAGAGTTGATATATGGAAACTCTAGCAACTTAGTTAGCACTGTGTCAATGGCTTAGCAGTCCAACACAGTTTACACATTTAAACAGTCTTGTTTGATAAATACACAAATAACAATGCAAACTTACAGGTTGTATACCCAGATCTTCCCCTGCTCCAAACGGTCCAAACAAGCTGTGCATATCCGGCCTCAAACTGGGCAATGTTTTGGAAGCTTTCGTCTGTGAAATGCCGGTTCTTCGAACCTCTGGAGGAGGAACACGCCGCTGCTGGTGTGGCCATAGCTCTTCGGGATTGGTCCATTTCGTTCCGGGTACCGCATGACATCATGCGGTACCCGGAAGAATCAAATGGGCAGTGACGTATCTCCAACGAGGCGTTTTGGGGAGGTATTTTCTGTGTTAGAGTTTTACTCGCTACAGGGTGTACTTTGAGGGTTTTGACTCTGCACACCGTTTACATGCATAAAAACCTTCATAACACACAAGGGGACGGGTAATAACCGGAAAAGCATGACATGGGAGCTTTAAGTGGTTTGACAAAAAATCCATGAAAAAATGTCATCTGTGGAAGCCGTAATACTGTAAAAAGTACGACCAATCATTTTAGCCGGCCCGGCTAAAATAACTGGATGGCCTACCTGCCTGTCAGCCTTCCATCTGTGCACAAACTTATCTCGTGCCCTCATTGGTCATGTGCGCGTTCGTGTGTGTTGGAGGAGGGGCTCTGTAAGGAAGTGGCAGATTTTCTCCGGTTGTGTATTTTCAAATTCTAGCGATCTCGAGCCGGTTTCTCAAACTTACCTACCCCACCTTTAACTAAATCGCTCCTTCTAAACTCCGAGTAATAACATGAACTCAGAATTTGTGCTTTACTTGTTATTGAGAATTGAAGAATGCAGAAATGAAGTCAGAATATCTAAAGCCCTGAGGGAGGTTTGATCCTCTGCCTGCAAGGGAAAGCAGATCGTTTTCAGAGGACGGGGTTTCAGCAGCAATACACAAGAGACAAGGAAACCCCACTGTCTGGATCTTGCCTTCTTCCTATCTCTGCTTTCATATTTATATTCTCATTCTCCTAAGAGTAAGTTTAGCGGATGTTACGTAAACACACATTCTACTTAATTTTTTACTTTCCTTATACAGGTAGCTATAAAGATTTTCTCTCTGTTTTTAGCTCTGTGCTTAGCTAATATGAAAGTGTCGGTAGTTTTCATGTTAGCACTTTGGGATTGCTTTTAGCAATGAAAGGTGCTTTACAAATAAAATGTATATTTTTCTTACTGCTGAATCTTTTTTCTGAGTAATGCGTAGTACAAAGAGATACCCAAATGTCCTCTATCAAAACCTTTGACCTTCATATGTCAAGAAATGAAACAAGGGTTTAATTTTATTTTATTTATGTATTTCCTTTTTTTAAAACATCCTTTACTATGACTTTTTGAAGAACCTTTATAATATACTATACTAAGAAATTGTTTAGCCTAATAATCTGTAGTTTCCCCCCTAAAAGGAGATCACTGATACAGTAAGTGCCGCATGTGACCAGCAGATCGCACTGTTACACCATTTTTAACACCTCAATCCCTCAGCTTGTCTCCTCTCTGACCTCCTTATCCTTTCCTTCCAGACAAACTTCTCTAGTGTTTTAAAGAAACATTTCTACGTGTCTATTGGCTTTATTATCCTGGAAAAGCCTCAATCTGATGGCAGTTTACTAAAAATGAAATGAAATAGATAACTTTCCAAGTTTCTGCTTGGTTTGAAATAGATGTTTTTATATATAACTGCAGATGATTGACCCATCATTTTGGCTCAAATCCAAATTTTGAGCTAGAATTCATAAAAAATACATGTTTAGGCCTATTCTCATATTAATTACATTTCACCCTATGCTTAACAGTGCTTTTGCAATCTTCCATGTCCTATCTCACCAATTAATGAAAATCATAAGTCAAACATGATGCTTGAAGTTTCAAAATAAATAAATCAATGCAGAGAGGTTCACAGGCTCAGCAGGAACGCAGTGGAGTGCATAAAATATGTGAATCAGAAATTCCCTGCACTGTGCTGAATGGAAGCTCATTCATTTCTAATGACAAGATCCTCTCCCACTGCATGCAACCGGCCGCAGTGTTGCTCTGGATTATTCATGCCACGGAGTAAAATCAATGTATAGATGTCAGTGATTAGCCCCGCGCTGACTGCTCAACAGCTGGATTGCAATGAAGCAGCAAGACATGGCATGGCATTCACACATCCACACACACGCTGAAATTGGGAAGTAACCAAGAATTGTGAGTCATCAGCAAAGCCCCGTATAACCTGACTAACAGAGAGGGATGGGTGAGAGAAAGGCATAGCGGGAGGAGAGGAGGGGAAGAAAGAAGGGTGAGGAGAAAGCGGGAGAAAACAGACGGAGAGATAGAAGGTGCCACAGAGGGGCGAGTTAAATGACATTAATGATGCATCGGTGTGAAGTGGCTGTGAATCGTAACGCTCTCCCTCTTTCTTCGACTTGTTACCATGGTTGCTGCTCCTGACATCCTGAGCGCATATAATGAAGTCAGGTGTGTGCGTGTGCGTGTGCGTGTGTGTGTGAATGTGGGGAAGAGAGGAGTGGGAGAAGAGAAGGTGACTTCACTCTGCACATATGTGTGTGTGCTGCATCATATCACTAGATTATGTACATGGTTCAGTGTGGCTCAAGTGTGTGTGTGTGTGTGTGTGTGTGTGTGTGTGTGTGTGTGTGTGTGTGTGTGTGTGTGTGTGTGTGTGTGTGTGTGTGTGTGTGTGTGTGTGTGTGTGTGTGTGTGTGTGCAGCCCAGTGTCCTAAAAAACATGTTCCCATACAATTACACTGCACTGTCAATTACCTACTAGGAACACGTCTGTTTCTCACAGATTCCGTTTGTTTTTGAAGATGTTTTAAGTAGGGAATAAGTGTGTAAAAAAGGTAACTACGTTCAAATTCACTTAAGCAACAAATCAGCCTATCAGCAGCAATAATCACTGTCCGATGTACTAACTAATTTTAAACGTTTTTTGCCTAGACGATATCAGAATGTAGTTATTTCTTCATCATTTTGATACGTGTATTACCATTAAATCACGGCACAATATGTTAATTATTTTTGGTTAATACATGGAGATAGGCCCCGTCTCCTCGGCAGCACGTCTAGTCTGAGTGACGGCAGTAAAAAAAAATGATGCTGCAGTAAAATTTGCTTCGCTGCCGGTGTTAACGCACCAGTAATTTTACCAGTGCAAAACAAGGCGGCAACCTCCGTGACTCAAAACTGAAGCTAATGCAAAAAAAATTATCGGATCGCACCCACACTGGACAAGGTGTTGTCCAGAGTGGGTGCGATCCGTGTTTTCTCTTTATAAATGTGATACTTACCAGTCAGTTCATCAAAGTTGAAAACATTACTCAAATTGTTACAGTCCGGTTGCCTTAATATGTGACCCGCTCTATCGAAATCAGTCGGAAGTCGCAACGGCTCATTTCAAAATAAACGTGGATTTGCTTAAAAAAATAGTTTTTCGGGGTTCGGGTGTTTTGTTTGATTTTAAATAAACAAAGTGTTGGCTTTCAGAATATGAAACTTTTATTTCCAAAATCACACGATAAATACATTTTTGAAGCTTGTAAAGGGAAGATGACAGCTCTCACTCGCCACTCTGCTGTTCCGTAGCGCAGCTCCCCCTCCCTCCGGCTGAAATTATGAATGTAAGGCGTATAGTAATCATAGATAACACGGCAGGGCCCGTTACAGTTTGTTTTCATCTGATTTCAATTAAACAAAGTCTTGGCTTTCAGAATATTAAACTTGTTTCGGCAAATTCAGATGATAAATACAACTTTGAAGCTTGTAACGGCATAATTACAAGCGGAGAACGGAGTAACTTGACATCACAGCAGGCATAACAACAGCTGGTGTTTCTCGTGAGTGTTTTCCCCGGGAAACAAACACAATACACACAAATGCAAAATTACACAAACACACACACACACACTCGCGAGCTTCCCCCAGACCAGTAATCCAAACGAAAATATCTTCCCTCCGTAGTATTTTGATCATTTGCTCCGCTAATAATCAATCAGATCGATGGATTCCAGAGAACAGGAAACTTTAAAGGCCTTTTTCTCAAAATGATGACTCGGTGACAGTCATTATATAATGTGACATATTTTGCTTAATATTTGGAGTACAACAACAATCCTGATATCATTAGAAAGCTAGGAATCTCCTCTTTCCAACAGTGTATACATCTCATAATGTGTCTTCGGGTCAATGCGACTGATTTCGATGGAGCAGATCACATATGTGTTGTTCAGCATACTTAGACCCAAAAAAACAATATGGCGGCAGTAAAATTGCCAAACTGCAAGATTAAAAACCTTAAGGCGAGACACCCCAGGTGAATAGGGTAATTTTTTTAACTTAAAGATATCAGCTAAACATTTCTCCAGTTAATTACTTACAATAAGGCAATTGTTTTTTGTATTACAAGTTTTCTGAAATAGCATGTTTAAATATCCAAATGAACCATTATCTCATGAAATATGCGCATATTTTAACACATTTCAGGAACCGAAATCTGAACTTTGGATAAAGCCAGGATCAAAATTATTGTTTCATTTTGTAGTCATATTAGTATCTAAGGCTTTTACAGAAGGGATTTTGGATATCTCTTTGTATCACTCCATAAATCAGAAAATACTGTCAACAGCCCTAAAATATCAATTTTCACCATGTTTTTAGGTATAAAATGTTATATAATTCAGGCTATGAATTATATATGACCAAACCCTTCTGTAAAAGCCTTCATAATATTGATAGGAATATAACTGGAAGGTTTGGTGTATGTAACTGCTACTGAAGTGGAAATTTCGAACTCAGAGTAGGAGAAAAAACTCATTTTTAGAAAA
Organism: Trematomus bernacchii; assembly: GCF_902827165.1. NCBI lineage: Eukaryota > Metazoa > Chordata > Actinopteri > Perciformes > Nototheniidae > Trematomus > Trematomus bernacchii. The sequence goes on along the minus strand of NW_022988097.1, from coordinate 1,420,726 downwards.
CGACCTTTAAAGATTGCAGTGTGACGCTAGCTAAACCCTCCTGTTATCTGGATGATAGCTTGCGCATCGACGCACTCCGTGAAGGTATTTCATGTTCGGGGTCATTTGTTTTTTGTATAACCTTGCTTTCTGCAAGTGACAATTGTTGTCGTCTTCTCTGTGAACGTTTTTTTCTCCGTTATTTTGCCATTTTCAGATTTAAATTTCGAGCGGAAAGCTAACCAGGAAGTGCTTTAGCAACGAATCACGTTGTCAGAAATTGACACCAGCCAATGAGATTTCGTTTCTTGGTTTAAGACCCCTTTGCACTTTCACGATTGGTTGCTGATACAAAGGAAATGACCATATTTGGATCCGATGAGATTGTGCAGGAGAAACGGAGCTTTCCAACGATACCTCTGAAGACATGGTGCAAACAGCGGAACAATGGTTGACAAACGTTACACACACACACACACACACACACACACACACACACACACACACACACACACACACACACACACACACACACACACACACACACACACACACACACACACACACACACACACACACACACACATACACACATACACACACACACACACACACACACACACACACACACACACACACACACACACACACAGGTAATATAGGTTTTCGTGCATGTAAATGGTCTGCAAAGGCACATCACTATGTTACCTTCGCACTTCTATTGGCTAACGCTCCAACCCATTGTACATGGCGGGACATCTCTAAGCGGTTGACCAATGTAAACAGAGCTGGCCAGCTAACCAATCAGAGGAAACTGGGCTCTGGTTTCAGACAGAGGGTGAAAAGAGGTGCTGCAGCCAGTGGCGGCTCCAGAGTATTTTTGTTGGGTAATCTATGGTAGGGCTAACCCATACAGTGGTGGGGCTCAAGTCAGTATTTGCAATGTAATTACATACACGCTATATCGCCCCCCTTGACAGTGAAACGCCACGCGTGAGGTTTAGATTATTTCCCTGTCTCAATCCAAATTGAACTGTATGAAATTATAAAAAGGCATATTTGTCTTGTAGTAAATAAAAAGGGCGACCTGGAGCCATTCCTGCAATTTCCCCACAGGTGAAAGAGTTGATATGCTGATATCTGGGGGGATTCTCCCACAGGAGATTTTTTGAAATACTAACATAAAATACACATTCTGGTACTCTCTTGAGAAGAAAAATAAATAAATCTATTACTACACATTTAAAAAAATGAATGCCATTTTTGATTTGTGTTACTTTGTTCTGAAAGCTGAAGCTGCTGCTCCTCACAGAGAGAAGAGGGAAGAGGCTGTGTGAATGACTTTACATTGTGGATAAGGGTGGATAGCCCCCATTGTTCTGTGTGTCAAAATGAAAGACAGCCCACACACCTACCAATCATCAAACCGTGGGGTCTTATTTCATTACGTGTTGATTTCTATCAACACGTAATGTTGTATCGATGTAGCCAGATGTACTACAGCAAAAGTATTCTCCGTCGGGACTTCCTGCAACAACACCACGCCGTTATCGTGATTCTGATTGGCCAGAAGACATTATCAAAGATGTTCTATTGAGAAGACGATCACTACGTGACAAAAGTTTTCAAAACCGTTTCTAGTCTTCGGTATTTCCAGACAAGTGGCTACTGAAATCAATCTTACTAACTGCTGTCTGTGCAATTTACTCCGCGCGAGTTGGTGGACTTTATTTTGCTTACTTTAACATCATTTTTCATGGTGGGGCTAAGGTGGGGCTAAGGTGGGGCTAAGCCATTTCTTGGTATGGCTGTAGCCTACCCCAGCCATACCCTGGCGCCGCCACTGGCTGCAGCACAGGCAGTATGAGAAAAATAAATACCTTTTTGAACATTAAAGCATGGAGACATGTCAAAGTAGAGGCACTTAATACAAATATGCACACATTTATTACGTTCCCTTATCATTTTCCCTTTGTATTCTCATCTGTAGGGGAGAATGGGGTTAGATGAGCCAGTGGGTAAGTTGACCCACCCCCTTTATTGTCATGATTTTTGTTTTATTTATGTATAGTTTCCTGTTTTTATTTTGAAATCAATCAATCAACCAATCAATCAACCAATCAATCAATGTTTATTTATATAGCCCAATATCACCAGAGATGGGGTCGTTACTAAAAAAAAGTAATATATTACATATTACTTTAAAAAAAAGTAATATATTACACTACTTTGTTACTCTCTACATAAAGTAACTCGTTACTTTACTCGTTACTTTACTCGTTACTTTACTCGCAGGGCCGGCCCGCCCCTCCCTACAGGCAGATCACGCAGACTGCTAAAGTTTCAAATGTTCTCTTTAGTTCAGTTTCCATTGTCGCATAAGACTGATCCAGATAGCTCTGACTATGGCTGTCCTCTGTCTCCTGCTATCTGTATTTTGCGCAGTATATCTCTGAACGATGCGATGGTGATTCCACTGTGCAAATGGGCAACATTACCTCTACTATGAAGGATGCTACAAGCCTGTCCATCTCTGCTTTGGTTACCGGTCCTCCAAATTCTAATTTGTGCCGCTTCGGAGTCGGCGGCGGCGACTCACAACATCCTCACTCTGGGTTCGGGGGTCCGGTCCTTAGCTATTAGCTTCACCTTAGCATGTGTTCTTTGCAGGTGTTTGTTGAGGTTTGACGTGGTGTTTACAGCAGTGGATAACAGCTTCTGGCCTGGACACAGTTTGCACCTCACCGTCACATTCCTGTCTATTCTTCGGACGAACTCAAAATAATGGGCATACCTCCACCCCTCGAAAGTTATCGCTGACTCTGCCATGTTTATGCAGCACTGCACGTGGATATGTGGACGCGCAAGTCGGGCAGATTACGTACATATAAACCTGCGGCGGAAACCCCTCTTGTCTGTCAGTGTGATTATGACTGATTTTATAAAAGTAACGAAGTAACGCGTGTCGGGGCAATGTTAGTAACTGTAGTGTGATTACTGAATTATAAAAGTAACGCGTTACACTACTCCGTTACCGACAAAAGTAATATTATTACAGTAACGCGTTACACCCAACTCTGAATATCACACGTTACATTTGTCTCAGTGGACTTCACAGTTTGTACAGAATATCAGTATGACAATACAACACCCTCTGTCCTTGGACCCTCACATCGTACAAGGAAAAACTTCCAAAGAAACCCCACAGTTAAAAGGGGAAAATGGGAGAAACCTCAGGGAGAGCAACAGAGGAGGGATCCCTCTCCCAGGACGGACAGACGTGCAATCGATGCCGTGTGTAAATTGAAAAGATAATACATTTACAACATAGGTAGACCAAATGTTTGGAAATGCATGTGTCTATAATAAGAAGATGAATCCAGGAGGATGTCAACAATCATGTGGGAGCAGTGTTTCCCCTAGGATGGAGTCATAGCAGCGGTGCTAAGGCACGTGGGCCAAGCATAATGTGAGCGCGGAGCGCGTGGAATTTTTTAGTGTGTGCACGTGCGAAGTGCGCCCTGCCAATTTGTTTCTATGTGTCTGCCAGCACAAGAAAGGCTCTTGAGGCCTAGTACCAGGGCCGGTTCTAGCCAATTTGCTGCCCTAGGCGAGATTTTATATATAAAGAATAAATGAAAAATCTCTACAAAAGACAAATACACTACAAAAACAGAAACTTATTGACATAGATAATATACGTCAAAATGGCTTCAAATGTATTCAGTATTGTATGAACATGTTTGAATTTGGGGGTGGACGTCACATCCTCTAGGGGGGTCCGGGGGTATGCCCCCCCGGGAAGATTTTTTTTAACATAAAGTAAAATGGTTCAATCTGGTGCACTTTGAGCACACAATTACTAGAGACCTGATCTAGGGGGTACAACTCTAAAACACCCATATGAAAAAGATCGGTTTACATTTGAATAATCAAATAAGTATGTGAACATAACCAATAACCTACCATAGCCAATAACAAATAAAGGTAACTATTTTATTTTTGTTGTTCATTCATATCTTATTTTACCTAGTTAACGTTTATTTCAACACACTCTCACTCCATAAACGTCCAGGAGCGACGCTTGGTCAGGGTCCCGAGGCGTGCAGTTGGGACGCTCCTAGGCTCATTCAGCTTCATAAACGGACGCAAATAGCTTTCAACTGATTGCAATGTATTCCCATCTGCGGCGGGATTTGACGCTCATGGAAGCACGGCATTCGTTTATGTCGGAGGCTGTTAAAGGCAATGTGAGCGTCCATTCCCATTGGATAACGGAGAATTGTACACCCGGAAGTAAGTATTCCCCTTACTGTCGATTGATTTGACAGTGATATCTCCACTACTCATCAACTCAAAAACACCAGATTATCCTTGTTAATTAAACGACATTGATAGGTTTTAGTGTGTGTGCAATGCTTTTGTCACGTTTTCCCCTTCAATTCTGAGAAACAAGTAGTTTTCTATGAGTTTTGGATGGCCGAAGACATTACATTACCCACAATCCTCTGTAGCAACCATAGACTGTATAAAAAAATGAAATAATACATTATTCCGAGTGTGCTTGCTTTTCTCTTTGAAAGTCATCACATAACGGCATTGTAATACACGTTTCGGCTGCATTAAATATGACATATCTGCCGTAGTTAACTCTATTTATAGAGCCCTGATGACAAGACTTCTAGACAAACAGGAACTGCCGCCAAAACTGAAAACTTGACGTGGATCTTAAATATATAAGCAATTAAACAACATCTTACATTTCTTTTCACACAATACGTCTCCTTGCAGTATCAACACTAATTCGGCTGACTTTTATATTTGATCCAATTGGTAGATAGGCTGTATTTACGCCATAACGGTGCACAGCTGATAGAAAGGGACACCTACTGGTTAAAGCACGTTATTGCATTTTATAATTTTATTATTCAGGGGAATGTGGGGTTGGGCCACGGCCGGTCATTGCCGCTCGAAAGCGCTGGAGACGCTGTAGTACATATGCCAGGCCTGTAAGTGGCGCTGTAGTCTGCCACAAAAGCAGCCCATAGTTACCATGGTTACCCTTCTGTTTATTCTCCGCTGTGGCTTTTTTTCTCCCTCCCCGAGGCAAGCGTTTGCTCCCGCTGCTTTAATTCAATGCAATCCCTCCCCGTAGAGGCAAGCACTGTAATTCTCTCCGGTTAGTCCACCAGCAGATGACAAACACCCACCTCTCCGCCTCTTCCAAGGAACGAGGGGACCGTGCGGCAGAGTTTCAGTTTCAGTTTCTTTCGCCGGTCAAGATGTCCGTTAAAGTTTAAATCTTCCGGACAAAATTAGAAAAGTGCCGGTCAAAGGTCTTCTTGATGACCTTGAATTTCAGGGGGGGTGCTTTAGTGCTTTCATGTCAATTCGGCGAACATATGACATATTTAAGGTCCCATGTCATGGCCATTTCCACTGATCATAATTCCATTGTTGAGGTATACTAAAATAGATTTATACCGTGCATTTTTTCAAACTCACATTGGTTTCGCATACAGCATCTCTGTAAACTACGTGTATTCACTGAATTTCACTCTCTGCCTTTAACGGCTCGTTGTAGCTCCAATAGCTCCAGCCCCCACCCTCCCTGTGAGCACAGTGTGCTCTGATTGGTCGGGACGTTGTGTATAAGCTAAGCTCCGTGGAGGTGTTGTTTCCTTGTTTAGGATACATAACGAAACGTAACGGCTCCACGGATTGGTCCATTTCTTTCCCGGAAGAATCAAATGGACAATGACGTATCTCCAACGAGGCGTTTTGGGGAGGTATTTTCTGTGTTAGAGTTTTACTCGCTACAGGGTGTACTTTGAGGGTTTTGACTCTGCACACCGTTTACATGCATAAAAACCTTCATAACACACAAGGGGACGGGTAATAACCGGAAAAGCATGACACCTCTCCTTTAACATTTGATGGGCCTCCAATTAACAAAAATAGTGTTTCAAATTCAAGGACTTCCATACTCACGTGTCCTGTAGCATTCCATTAAACTGCAAAAAGGCTATTCAGCTGTAACACCCTCTGTAGTTTCACTCTTTAGTATTGATTTGTATAGAGTGAATTCCAAAGACTGCAGTGTACCCAGGCCTGCTGGGCCATCACAAAGCCCTGTGTTCAAATATAGTTTTGGACAGGACGGGTGCCATCAATTACACTAATGCCACTGAGCTAAAGTTGGTTCCCTTCCTATTTGGCCCACTGTGTTTTCAGCCATTGGCATCTGGCACATTACACACCCAGCTGTGTGTGTGTGTGTGTGTGTGTGTGTGTGTGTGTGTGTGTGTGTGTGTGTGTGTGTGTGTGTGTGTGTGTGTGTGTGTGTGTGTGTGTGTGTGTGTGTGTGTGTGTGTGTGTGTGTGTGTGTGTGTGTGTGTGTGTGTGTGTGCTTAGGCAGTAAACTTAGTTGCCTCATTAACTCACATAGCGTCTTATTGGCCGGGCTGTAATGACTCAGGTGTGTGTGGATGTGAATACAGATCATGTCTGGCTTGGTAGTGTCATAAAATATTTGTTTTGAATTTTACACTCAAATGAATTTTATTTCATCACCTGTCCTGCAACATAAACCAGCATCATATCCAGAAGGGTATTCCCATGTATCCACAATTTGGTCAGTGTTCAGCTCCACAAAATATTTATAATGCCGGAGTCCTAGCTTTGCATTGTCAGTTCTGCAAAAACAAAGCTTTTCAATGTTAGCCATGGTGTGATCAAATGTATTGGGGCATCACTTAATTATGCAATTGTTTGTAAAGAGGCCCTATTAAGGTTTTTGGGGTTTTCCCTTTCCTGTAGTGTGTTATATAAGTTTTTGTGCATGTAATTGCCTGAAAAGCCTCCATTGGACTTTATTAACTTCTGTAACATAGTTACATCACTAGGTAACACTCACATTTCTATTGGCTAGCTCTCCAAAACGTTTTACTTGATAGGCTAAGGGGCAGGACATCTCTACGCTGTTGACTAATCAAAACGGAGCCGGCCAGCTAACCAATCAGAGCAGACTGGGCTCTGGTTTCAGACAGAGGCAGTATGAGAAAAATAACCTTATTGGACATTAAAGCATGGAGACATGTCACAGTCGAGGCATAAATACAAAAATGAACCTGAACATGTCCTCTTTTAATGAATGCCTTTTTGCCAATATGGCCTGATGTAACTCTATGGTTATGCATGGGTTGCACTACAATTTCAGACAGTTAAACAGTTGATGAAAGTGGTTTGAAATGCGAAAAATTACCAAGCAATGTCCTGATAACATTATTTATGTTAAAGACCTCTAAAGCCTTCAGATCATAAAGATGTGATATGCCCCACCAAACAACAGCCGTAAGAAGATGGAGAATATACTGATATAGAAGTCAATAGGCGCGTTCACACCGGAGTACTTTTACCCGCAGTTTTCCCGTTTAGTTCCGTTAGTGCCTGGAATGTTGCGTTCACACCAAAAAGAGTACTTAGTTCAGAGAACTTTTACCCCCATTTGTAGTGCCTGCTAGAGAGGTGGTACTATCCTGGGAAGAAAAAAGTACCAATTTCTATTGGCTGGGCGAATTGCAAACCACGCCCCGTAAAACTCAGAAAAGTTTTGTAAAGCCGCCATTGTATTTGCTGGCATTAGCATTATTAGCATTAGCATTAGCCCCGCGCACCATCGGAGAGAGAATAACTTATGGCAACACAAAAAAAAACATTGCAGCGGTGGAGTGATGAGGAGGTGTCGGCGTTCTGGCGATTTACTCGGAAGACTTCAGTAGAAGCTGTTGCTTCCCAGCAGCTTCTACTGTAGCCAGTCCCCAACTCCAGGGACTTCCGGCCGGGAACTTCGGGTGGCAGTATACGCCGTGAAGTGATTTGCGGCCTGCCAGTAAACCCAAAGCAGAAGAAGAAGAAGTGACGTCAGCGGCTTCATTTGCGTAATCTTCCCTCAGGGAACTTATTCCGGTGTGAACACGATCTGTACTTAGTTCCATGGGGGTACTAAGTGCCGGCACTAAGTGCTGGCCACTAAGTACGGCAAAGTACTTCGTGTGAAAGCGGCTAATAAGGATCGGTTTAGACACACCCACACAGGCCAAAAATGATGTCCTATCATGCAAAACCTGTGTGGGTAGACCAAGATGAATTTTCTGGGTTGCGTCCAAAATAATTCCCTAACCTCTCTAGTCTAGGGCAGTGGTTCTCAACTGGTCAGGCCTCGGGACCCACTTTTTACTTCGTCAATAAATCGCAACCCAACATTTTGAACCACTCAAATCTATTCAACAAAACATTGTGCTGTAATATACGCTTTTCAGCATACAATATTAATTAAAGTTAAGTACAGTGCATATATCCCTTATATCCCTTCACAGAACTAAAGTATGCTTTTAAAAAAGGTTTAATGAGATGATGGAATCAAAGCTGAACTGTAAAACCTAAAAAGGCACACTTGACTTGGATCCAATCCAGCAAATTCACCATACGTGAAAATGTGACATGCTGAAAACCCAACCCCAGAAGGGGGTCTGGGGGGATTGTCCCCCAGGAGATTTTTAGAAATACTAACATATAAACTACGCATTCTGGTACACTCTGAGAAAAAAATAAATAAATGTATTACTACCCCACATATTAATAATATTTTATGCCATTGTTTGTTTTTCACTTTGTTCTGACAGCTGAACTTGCTGCTCCACACAGAAAGAAGAGCAAAGAGGAGATAGTCTGTGTGAATTACTTTAAATTGTGGGTAAGGGTAGATAGCTCCCATTGTTCTGTGACCTGTCAATCATCAAAATGGGGGTCATATTTCATTGTGTGTTCATTTTTATCTGAAGTTGTACCCATGGATGTATAAAGAATAGTTATACCGCAAAGTTATTCTCCGTCAAGGGACTTCCGGCAACAATCTTGATTCTGATTGGCCAGAAGACTCGAAAAAACATCATCAAAGATGTTTTATTGAGAAAATGATCATTACGTGACAGAAGTTTTCAAAACCGTTTATGGTCTCCGGTACTTCCAGTCCAACGCCTACTGCATGCACAGCGTTAAAGTAAAAGTTTGACTTTTGCTAAATCTTAAAACTACATTTATTAGTGCTTTCATGTCAATTCGGCGAACATATGACATATTTAAGGTCCCATGTCATGGCCATTTCCACTGATCATAATTCCATTGTTGAGGTCTACTAGAATAGATTTATATTGTGCAATTTTCCAAACTCACATTGGTTTCTCATACAGCATCTCTGTAAACTACGTGTATTCACTGAATTTCACTCTGTGCCTTTAACGGCTTGTTGTAGCTCCAATAGCTCCAGCCCCCACCCTCCCTGTGAGCACAGTGTGCTCTGATTGGTCGGGACGTTGTGAATCACGCTGAGCTCCGTGGAGGTGTGGTTTCCTTGTTTAGCGACAGCGAAACACAGCCAAACTCATCCTGAGCACACACAAAGTCACAGCCGAAGTAAAAACAATAAGTGTGGCTTGATATTGAGTAAGAAAAAGGTTGATAAACGCTGTGAGAATGGGTCTGCAGAGAGAATTTCGCCGCGATCCCAACTGTCTGTTATCAGCCTGCAGCCAGGGAGGAGAAATCAGCAGAGCTGCTTGCACTGAGTGTGTGTGTGAGGAAGTCCGTGGATTGGTCAACGTGGATTAAACAACATTATTTTGTTAAAGGGCCCATGTCATGGCCATTTCTACTGATCATAATTCCATTGTTGAGGTATACTAAAATAGATGTATACTGTGCAATTTTCCAAACTCACATTGGTTTCGCATACAGCATCTCTGTAAAGTATGTGTATTCACCGGTATTCACTCTCTGTCCTAAACGGCTTGTTGGAGCTCCTGCCCCCACCTCCCTGTGAGCCCAGTGTGCTCCGATTGGTCAGCTCGGCCACTCTGTTCTGATTAGTCAACCACCAGAGAGGCTCCGCCCATGTCTAACAGTGCTTTTTTCGGCTCTGAGCGGAACATCAACAATGATATGTTATAGGAGCAAATAATTCAGGGAAGAAAGGCTACTAAGTATTTCCATCCAACTTTATTTTTAGAAATGTACAAAATGAATATGTGTAAATATACATATATACACTGTATATCATCCATTCCTCACCTTATAGGCGTTTTCGGCATCTTGCCTATCGCAGCTTTGTAAGCTGGTGCTGGAGCTTTTTATGACGAGTGGTCATCCCGTCATGTGTTGTCCGCCGGATACGCCAGAAGTTTCCTGATCTGGCTGGACGAAATCAAATGCAAATTACAAAATATTAGAGAAACTTAGTTGTTTTAGGTTTGTTAGCTTGCCAGCTAGATTAATATGCTAACCTACGTTTGCTAGTTGTTCAGTGTAATATGCCAACCTACTATGAACAACAGCTAGTGGTTCATATTAGGCTAGTGTTAGAAATTAAAATCAATGTTTAATGGCATAGTTTAGTTTAAACATACCGTCAGCTTAAAGGTGGGGTAGGTAATTTTGGAGAAACCAGCTCGAGTGAGCTAGAATTTGAAAATACACAGTCGGAAAAAATCTGCCACTTCCTTACAGAGCCCCTCCTCCAACACACACGAACGCGCACATGACCAATGAGGGCACGAGATAAGTTTGTGCACAGATGGAAGGCTGACAGGCAGGTAGGCCATCCAGTTATTTTAGCCGGGCCGGCTAAAATGATTGGTCGTACTTTTTACAGTACTACGGCTTCCACAGATGACATTTTTTTATGGATTTTTTGTCAAAGCACTTAAGATATTCATTGCTATCGGGATGTTAAGAGCATTCCATGGAATATAACAAAAAGTGTATCTCGAGCCGGTTTCTCAAACTTACCTACCCCACCTTTAAAAGCTTTTATTCTGAAAATCCTTCATCTCCAGTTAGCATTTAGCATGTGGCTAATATTACGTTTTCTAGAAATGTGAATGTAAAGTGAAAATGACACGGAGTGTTGCACACCAAAACCTACTGATCTTAACACTACACCAGTCGAGATATTATTATTGCTGAATATTAAATGAAGGTACAGTTTATTTTAATACCTTTTGTTTACAGAAGTAGGTAGATATGACGACTTCCGGGACTACCGTAAATGATAACTGCTGTAAAGTTCTTCCAGTATTACTAAAGTAACTATTACAGCCGTTATAATGCATTAAATAAAAAGTCATGAAAGAGATAAGGAGGAGAAAAGGCATGTGAAAGTAAGCAATGAATGTAAAATGTCTAAATTAGACTCGGTAGCATACACGCTAGGAACGCCAACTATAATGTAATTAAGTTTCGCGACTGACCATACGGTAAATCACCCGGAGTATACTGTCTATGAGTAATTCGTGTGTGAATGCAGACATTCTCCTGCTATGAGATACATGTAAGGCCATCTGCTGACATTGGAGTTGATATATGGAAACGCTAGCAACTTAGTTAGCCCAGTTAGCACTGTGTCAATGGCTTAGCAGCCCGAAAAACGTTTACCCATTTAAACAGTCGTGGTAGAGACCTTGTTTGTTTTAAACATCATAAATACGCAAACAACAATGAATACTTACAGGTTGTGTACCCGAATCTCCCGCTGGTCCAAACAAAGTAGGAACAGCATCGTTCTTCAGTGCCCTACGCTGTACATATCCGGCATGAATCGCTGAAAGGTTTGTGAAGCTTTGTTTCGTGAATGCTGGCAGAGGGTGTGGCCTCTGGGTATTCACACGTCACAGTACCCAGGAAGTAAACAATGGAAAATGAGAAATCTCCAACGAGGCGTTTTGGGGCAGCATAGACTGTGTTAGAGTTGTACTCGCTACAGGGTGTACTTTGAGTGTTTTTGACTCTGCAGACCGTTTACATGCATAAAAACCTTCATAACACACAAGGGGACGGGTAATTACCGGAAAAGCATGACATGGGCCCTTTAAAATATGATTATTTCTCTGCGCCAAGGGTGAATCACTGTGCTAAAGGACTGTGCTTTTATTAAGAAATTCACCTTGTTTTCCCTTGTCTATAATATTATCGCCGTTCTTTCAACCGGATACTGTAGTGCTTCAATGCAAATGTATTCTAGCATACGAGTGCCTTTAAAAAAAATCACTTCCGAGAGTTTCGCCCCGCCCCTTGCTCCAATGACCATTAGACCATTTAGTAAGGTAAAAAGCAAAAAAGCCTATTGGACGGTTTTCCGTTTACTGGTTTAATAAAGAAAAACAAATGTTCCGTAGATACACGGACTCATGATCAAATGTGTGATCAAACTTTCTCCCTTACTCGTGTGTGTAGCACCTTCTAATGCACTGTTGTTACCACATTCATTATTAGGTGTCCCCTGGATATTACTTCTGTTTTTAATTATACTGCTTTAATTGTGACGTGACACTTGAAACAGCTGCTGATGTTTGTACAGAAAACTGGGTAAAGTGTTTGTATTATAGGCTGTATATCACTCATCATTTAATATATGTCACTATATTAAGTAGCCTATACTATTAAAAAGTACATATTTGTTTATTTAAATAAAACTGCAGTTCAAACAACAACATACATAACGGCTATATTATATAATACATTAAGTGTTGAGGACAGCTCTGTTTGTTGGGGTTCAGTTGGTGTGTAGGGCTTGAGATACACGTGTGTGTCCAGAGAGAGAGAGGTGAGGGAAATTCAAAATATATTCAGTCTCTGATAGTGTTGCTGTGATTAATAAATATATTGTTTATTTCAGAAACCCAATACTTTTGTTTTTATTTAATGTCTGAGGCTATTCTATGTTTAATTCATTTTATTTCATTGAGTCATATCATCATGCATCTGTAGCCTACATTTTTGTCAAATCAAGCCGAGTTGTGAATTGAATTAAAAGTAAATATATAATTGTCATAAACAATGTTATGTTCTTCTGAAATCATAACATCTACAGTAGCTGTATAAAAAACAATGGACAGCTGATGCCTCTCGGCCTCCTGTCATATTTAATTGACTTTTCTTTAAAATGACCACAACGAGGAAAGCAGAGCAGCTTACTCAGCTAGACATTCATTTTGCCTCTTTTATCCACACTGTAGTATGTAGTTATACTGTCATAGTCTGTTAAAAATACAAAAAAAATGTCCCCGTCCGAACCCGTACAATTTGAAAAAGAAACCTGCTACTTGTAGTTTTATATTGAACATACAATTGAGAGGGACTTACAATTGGTGGTCTTCACAGGCAATCTGGAGATTTATACCTTTATTTATGTGGTGATGTAAAGTTTAATCAAGTAACTTATATGCATCATTTAGAAAAAAAGTGATTTGCTGAGTGAAAAAAATCTTATTTTTCCCGTTTTTTCCTCCAAGGTGGACTTGTCTCATGGAGGAAGTTAAAGTGGATCCGACAAAGACCACCTCCACTCATCAGCCACTGAACTTTAAGTGTTCCCTGTGAAAGTGGAACTTTTAAAACAGGACTTGACTAGGGAGATGGAGTTATCCAGCCGCAGTGGATCAGACAAAGATCAGTGCCCTTCATCGGATGAATATGATGCGCTCCTTGATGAGACAGTGTTTTCCAGCAATAGTGGATCTGGGGAAGAGTACTGCCCCCCATCACCATCATCCAGTGAAAAGGAGCTCTTTGAGTCAACAAGGAATAATGTATCAGAGACAGACTGTCACTCATCATCCACTGAACATGAGGTACTGGAAGCTGAAGACCAAGAAACCAAGTCAATTCAGATAGCTGAACAATTTAAAGGAAGAAGGAAGCGGCGAGTGGATACAAAGAGGCCGCAAGTCACGATTAAAACAAGCAAAAAAAAGGATGGTGGGAGAGCTTGGGACAAAGCCCATTATTGTTTGTATTGTAAAAAGTCAAATTTGAAGATGGCACGACATTTACAATGAAAACACAGTGATGAAACTGATGTTGCCTATGCATTTAGTTTTCAGACTGGCTCAAATCAAAGGAAGACACTTTTGGAATCTCTTCGCAATAAGGGGGACTGGCAACACAATTCCGAGGTCTTAGACATGGGGAGATTGTTACATGGAAACAGCCCTCTGAGTAAACATCTGTAAAGGACTACCTACCATGCCAACACTTCTATGCAATGTTCAAGAGGACTGAACTCTGGAGACATGAGAAGTCATGCAGAGATAGGACAGAGGAAAGGGAAAAAGGCAAAAGAAGAAGAGTTCAAAAAGCCTCCTCACAACTCCTTCCAAATCTGGTGGAATCATCAGAGGGAATTCAGAATGTAATACACAATATGCTGCAAGATAATTTAACCTTTCACATCAGATGAGATGATATGTACATATGCATTGTTTGCAGGGAAAGGCCGTGAACAATTTCAACATAGGTACATAGCACAAAAGTTGAGAGAACTGGGACGGTTTGTGTGTCAGAAATCTTAAAGACATTTGTGACCCAACACTTTTTCAGCTCGCAATTAAAGCAGCAAGGAGTGTCTCAAACTACAACAATACCACCTGCGAATATGGAAAGCCATCTACTGCAGTGAAGATTGGATTTTCTCTCAAAGGGGGTACAGAATCCTGGATTGGACATTGTTTGATGACATCAGATGTTGTAACTGAGAAGAAAGCCAAGAAGTTTAAGCAGTTGCTGGATAACTCTTGGTCCACCTATATGTCGATGAATGCACATAGTACAATGGAACAAAGGAAGTGGAACAATGAAGATAGTGTTCCTTTGACAGAGGATATTGTGACTCTGCAAAACTACTTAAGGAAAATTGAGGATGAAGCAAAGGCAGAGATGAGAGAGCATGTGAGCGCCACAGCGTACAAAACTTTAAGTGAGAGCCTTCTTGCTCAAATTATTGTTTTCAACAAGAGACGTGAAGGAGAAGCATCACGCTTGACATTAGAGACATATCTGAAAGCAGACACAGGCCATGTGAACCAGGACATTTACGAGACCTTATCACCAGTCGAAAAAACAACTGAGCCACAGGCTAACACGAATAGTCACACGTGGGAAGAGAGGTAGAAAAGTGCCGTTCTACTAACTGAGCGCACTAAATCGTCTCTCGATTTCCTGATCGACAAACGAAAGGAAGTTGGCATACTCGAGGAAAACCAATTTCTATTTGCCAGAATTGGTACAATAACAAATATTCGTGGGTGTGACTGCCTCAGGAAATTTGCTGAGCAGAGCAAGGCCAACAACCCCGAACTCCTGAGGTCAACAAAATTAAGGAAGCATGTTGCTACCTTATGCCAGCTTCTGGACTTGGATAATCAAGAGCTGGAACAAGTAGCTCGCTTTATGGGACACGACTTAAGAGTCCATTGTGAGTACTATCGCCAAACGGATAAAACCTTTCAGGTGGCCAAGATAGGAAAACTACTTTTCGCAATGGAGCATGGAGCACAGTCGCTTAAAGGGAAGAGTCTGAAAACACTGGACTCAGTGGATTTTGGTATGAACATTGATAAATAATAACATTTATTTTAATTAGTATAGTATTTTTGGTATATGTATATATTTTTGTAATTGTCACTATGCACTACTTTTTTGTGACTGGTATTTTTTGTGATTTAAATGCTGCAGCAACAACAACATTCTTCTTTGGGAATAAATTACTTGAGGGTGCCAGCCAAAATGAACTGCCTGCTGTGCATTGGAAAAGAGTCTCCAGTCCTTCGCACACGGACCTGGAAAGACCTTAAATATTTTGTCTATAATGAAATTGTAAAAATTAAGAGAAAGCTTGCATTCCGTTAGAGCAGCTTATTCAGTTCATTATTCGTACTCCTAGTACTGTTGTACTTGCGAGAGGGAAGCTGATTGTTCTGTTTTGATATGCTACTGTACATTGTACTATGTATATTAAAATTAGTTTCTAGTCCAAGGGTATGGTTGTAAATGTGTTTGTTTTTAAAATTGCGCAACAGAGAGTTTTAAAAAAAGAAAGTTTTGAATTTGAAACTTCACAGCACAGCTACAGGGTAGTGATGATAAAATAGAGCAAATAGCCACTAGAGGCTGTATATTAAAGAGATTTTAAGGAGTAAAACTGTTAATCATTGTTTATGGTTAGGCTTGAAGCAAAGCTTTAATATATACAATTATATATAGTTTTACAGATTATCCCTGAAGAAGGTAGCATAACTCTGCAAACAATGTTTTGTATTCTTTATTAAATAGATAAATAAATAATTGTATGAGCTACGATCATGGTTTTATTTTACACTGTTATTACCGCTGTCCTGTCCGGATTTCATTTGCTTTTACTCTGTTTTTGTTGTTACTTGGTTTAATCTAGTGTATGTTTTAATTGCTCAGGTCTATCTTGTAAAGTGAGCTCTTAATTTTGGCAGTAATGCTGTTATTCTGACTTATAAAGTATTATAGGCATTCTAAGCATCATGGTTTTGTAATGAATAGTTAATGAGAAAAATGGCTATGCTAATAGTCCTGCAGATATTTTAGGTGAAAAATATGAAATAATTACAAATCTATCTTCAATTAACCCAGATTCAATCAAATTAAATCAATTGTACCAGTGAAATACTGTGACTCGATTTTAGTACGAACTGAGTACCTGCTTCTCACTTTGTTGGCTAAAAACTTTTACTGCAAACTTTTGAACTAGCACTGCTTTGGGAGATTTGAGGGAATGCATTTGATATGTTTGTCATCTAGTGTCAATAATTGCTGTTTCAGTCTTCATAACTGTTATAGAGAGGGTGGTCCTCACTTTGTAGGTCTTTTGACTCGGTCCTCACTAAGCAGCAAGTGCATGTATATGTGTATGTGTGTCTGTCTGTCTGTCTGTCTCTGTGTGCGTGTCTCTGTCTGTCTCTGTGTGTGTCTCGCTGTGTGTCTGTCTCTGTCTGTCACTGTGTGTGTGTGTCTCTGTCTATCTGTGTGGGTGCGTGCGTGTGCGTCAAGCAGCAAACTCTGGGGCAGAGCCGGGAAGCCCATAAGGAAGTGCCACAAACTGCAGTTCATCTATTGGCCAATAGGGGATGACTGCAGAAAGGAGCAATTTCCATAGACCCCCATGTTAAAATGCCCAACTTTACAGCAGAAATAAAAATGTTTCTACCCCTGGATGCAATAAAACTTATTCTGGATATAATTAGATTCCACCTTCATGACAATGGAGTGCATTTTTTTATAACGCACCCCTTTTAGTTATATTAAGTCTTAAATCTTTTGCATAAATTAGGGCGTGGTCACCTTGAGTGACAGGTATCTGCGGTGACTGTTGCTTCTAGCTTTCTGTCCCTCTGCTAGCTCCAGAATGCTACAGAGGCTCGGATGCTTGGCTGATCCGGGGAACACAACTTGAACTCGGACGTGTTTGTTGTGTTGGTGCCTGGTGGAGTATTCTTCATTTAAATATCGGACTTATCTTATGGCTCTGCGGTTAAAACAGACCGTCCCTGAATGCAGTTTCTTCGGTAAATGAAATTCAAGCACTTTATTTCTTACTGGTTCAGCTAACGAGCGAACTAGTAAGCCTATTTGATTTGTTTTAGGCACAACATGTTTCAGACCTTATTTTCCTGTTCCATGTTAAAATAAACCATTTTCAGTGGTACCGCTGAGAGAGTAATTTTTTTGGTCATGGAAAATTAGGTAAAGGTCATGGAGAAGTCATGGAAAAGTCATTGAAAATCATTGGTGAAAAAGTGTATGAACCCTGTGTATATGAGATTAACCTCACTATAGGATCTGTGCATCTTAAAGATATTAATCTCACATTTCCAGTTGGTTCCAGAAATAACGTTAACGTAGATATTGCAATATGGTTTGTTGAGCTGGAGTTAATTATTGAAGCTTACTGGTTAACCTGTTGCTTTTTTTTCACGAAACTGTGTCTCAGGGCTTCTTAACATTTAATAAACTATGAATGTGTCATACTCATTTAACGGGAAGAAACTCAGCTAACTGACGATACGAACCATTTTTACCGAAACAAAACACAAGTCTCACAAGAAGCGTCTAAATTAGCCCTGAGCGAAAAAATTCTACCGCACTTAGCACAGAACTCTAGGTATAAATACTTGATTACTTATCAGATCTGCACAAACAAGCTTTTCTAGCAAGCTGAGATTCCACAGATTCTAGGGGTATTAGTATCATCACTGAGCGATCAGAACTCGCGACATGGGAAGCAAATACAGACATCACAACACGGAGCTTTAGGTATTTTCTTACCTTTTGCTGCTAAATCTCTCTAAAAAGATCAAATTTCACTTGTTTTGCATCAATCTTGATACAGCAGTGTTTCCCCTATATACAAATAGCGGCGGCGCACCGCCGCTGCTGAAATATGCACGCCGCTGCTAGGGGGCGCCAGCCAGCTACTGTTGGAGCAGAACACCTATGGTGGTAGCTGATAAGCCCCCCCCCCCCCCCTCCGCTACGCGCCGTTCGTTAGATGAGGCTGATCTCTATTTAATAAAGAAAGGAATTGAAAACACCGGAATCAAAAGTTATAACAATTATCTGAGTTTACTAGTAGGAAACAAAACACGTATACAAGTTTTACAGAGTACTCCGGACTTCAGGTTTGTGATGCGGTATACAGGTAGACAGACCAGCGAGTCAGAAAACAAGAAGCACGGACTTCAGGTTTGTGATGCGGTATACACGTCTCTAGACCAGCGTTTCAGCAAACAAGAAGCATTTTACATACAAAAACAACAGTATTCATATTCATATTTTGGGGCGGAGATGTGTTGACTTCTTCCTTCCCATTTTACTCCGAAGCGAATTAGAGAGTCTGTGGGGAGGAGCTGTGTGAGCTGCTCACTCCCCCAGGTGTTTTTACTGGTTGGATTCACTTCTGGTCGGGTTCAATACAGCGAATCAGAGTTCTGACCAGAACGTGAGATTCTGAAGTTCCACAAGGGCAAAGTCAATCTTATCTCTGCCCCGATATCCACTCCCTTACTTTCCCATGGGATCTTTCACATAAACTATTCCTTCTCAGACAATTAAACATTGTGAACAGATATAATGATGCCCAGAAAGAACCTTGAAAAGAATATGTGTGTGTATGCTTAGTAGAAGGAGGTGTATGTGTGTGTAACAGGATCTCTGGGTCAGTGAGTTGTAAGTGAGAATATAATATCTATATATGTGATTACTTAAAACAGTTCAAACAATACATGTTCACTAAAATACAATTCAAAATAATACATGTTTACTTCAATACAGTTTAGAATCATATCTGTTTACTTCACTACCCACAAAAAAAAAAAATTATTTTACTTTTTTTTTTTTAATTAAAATAATAATAAGTGGAGACCCTTTTTCATTTTTGATTGTTTGTTATGTGGATTTGTAGTATTTGTGTTACTGTATGTTCAATAAAGGTGTATTTTTGCTAAATCTTGAGACATTGCCACTGTATGTACTGGCAGGGCCGATTTTTGGCATAGGGCGCCAGATCTGGGGGGCGCTGCGCTGGTAGCTCTGGGAGGGGAAAAAACATTTTTGACCGTTGGTGCTCATCCTAATTTTTGGCCTTGATGTAACAACATTCATAATTAAGTAAATGTAACACCCCGGTTACACTTTTCATTTGCCCTGTACGATGGGCGCTGTAAGTGATGAAAGTGGGGGATGTTGGCTTATCAGGCGCCCGCAGCTCACAGCCAAAGTGCGAGCGAGAGAGTGAGCGAGGGAGAGAGAGAGAGGGCGCACCGGTACCGGCGCTGTTGTTATTAGAATCTGGTGCTAGCTGCGCTAACGGATATAAGAAGTAGATGTTTCTACAACCAGGGTGGAGGTGAGCTCTCCTGTCAGACTGAGAGGCTCAGTGAGGTAACGGACTCTCTGAGTGTTTAGATGGTTAATTTTACTCTAAGTTATCTCAGTGGGTCTCAAACAAATATGTGTTTACAAATTATGTAAACACATATTTCCAAGGCACTCCTTTATAATTATTAGGATAAATAAAAACAGTTTTGAAATCATTCCAATGTATACTATAGGCAGTGGCGGCGCCAGGGTATGGCTGGGGTAGGCTACAGCCATACCAAGAAATGGCTTAGCCCCACCATGAAATAAGATGTTAAAGTAAGCAAAATAAAGTCCGCCAACTCGCGCAGAGTAAATTGCACAGACAGCAGTTAGTAAGATTGATTTCAGTAGCCACTTGTCTGGAAATACCGAAGACTAGAAACGGTTTTGAAAACTTTTGTCACGTAGTGATGTCTTCTCAATAAAACATCTTTGATAATGTCTTCTGGCCAATCAGAATCACGATAACGGCGTGGTGTTGTTGCAGGAAGTCCCGACGGAGAATACTTTTGCGGTAGTACATCTCTATATACATCGATACAACATTACGTGTTGATTTCTATCAGCCAGCAGAAATCTTGCCTAGGGCAGCAAATTGGTCAGAACCGGCCCTGGTGTCATTATGGGATTAGTTTTGTATCATAAAGATAAAGCAACACTTTCTCAGAATAAAGCAAAACTATGAGTTTAAAAGAAAAAGAAACTGAGTCAAGCAAAAGGAAAAAAAATAAAAAAAATAAAACTATAAATTGCAAACAAATCATTTGTGTAATCATGTAACCTATAAGTCTTTCTTTTTTTTTTTTAACATAGGTTTTTGTTTGCAGTTCTTGTTTCTTCTTTCTCAATGATCAGACTTTTGCTTTCGCTGCAGCACTCTCTTTTGCGCTCCTTCACTTTTTGTTTGAGATTCTGGGTGTTTCTCAATCGCGAGTACGCTTGCTTGGTAGCACATGTCTGCAGAGCATCTTGCTTCAGAAGCGAGGCAAGAATACTTCCTGGCATTCGGAAAACAAAGAGTGGAACAGGCTAGCAAGTGTGCAGGTGTGTGTCATATGAGAGGCCCCGCCTTACATCTTCCGCCACAGATTTGGGGAAATTGGTCCGTGCGCAAAGCATTGTGGGGATTTTAAGACCGCGGAGTCTACTCATGTGCAGCCTCGATATTTCTCCAAACGGAGTACGCCGGGCTCGGTAGATTTCCAAGTATGCTGGAGATTGGAACAGTCCTTCGGCGGCACTCGATGACGTAGTATGCTTGAAATAGTGGCTCTGAAGCAGCTTTACTCGCGATTGAGAAACACCCTGTGACACAAACCTCCCAGGTGGGCGGGACTTTCAGGGGTGCGTCCCCATTGGCTACTCAGTTTTTGAGTGACAGCCCACTACACCACAGATCATACAGTGCAACTCATGCAGCAAACTCCGGAGTCCACTCGGCCACGTTAGTGTTGGTGTCTCCTGGGGAGTTTTCATGAACATATCGGACTTATCTTATGGATTGCTGTGCATTATACTTGTGTTGTGTAGTTTATACTTTATTCCAACTTTAAATATTTTAATACCTGAACACACTGCTGCTGTTAAATAGTTTCCCATTTTGGGATTGATAAAGTGTCTGTCTGTCTGTCGATTTATTTATTTTATAGATTAAAACACATCTATGTATTTTCAAGCTAAAGGTGATACACAATATATACTGTATACTATTATTTTTTCAAAGACATGTTACATTTCAAAAGCATATATTGCTATGTTTAGGACAAACAATTAAAGACTGCTTTAATTGAACAAATTCTACAATATAAAAGTGGCAGATTTGCTTTATTAAACAGACCAGACCTAGGTTGCATACCAACACAATTAGGAACATGCTCACATCTTACTATGTTGGTCTGACGAGCTGAAGCATTCATACACAATGGATAAAAACTGTGTTGTCTCATTCTATATCCTGTGAGAAAATTATATACATTTAGCATTAAAAATTCGACATAGCCTACTATTCCTAGCCTGAGGAAGATATGAATGGAATCTCTAACATTTTCATGTAGAATAAAGACAAAAGAGTGATTATACAAATTACATTTATTGAAATTTGAACCAGAAGATGAAGTCTCAAAGAATGTTTTAAATAAAAGGACATAAAACAAAAAGGTGGATAATAATAACATCTATTAAATGTATATGTAAAGACATTTGGTCAAATGAAATGACACTGAGCCAGTGATAACAGCAACGCCAGCGTGGATGAAGATGGTGCAGGTCTCTCTTCATGCCCCCCCTCCGTGCTGTCCCCTCAGAGGAAGTGGGAACACGGGATAAGACCTCTGGACATCACGCTGTCTCAATGATCAACACTGTTAATATGAGAGGAAAATAAATGTTTTAGGAAATGAAAAAAATTAAGTTAACAAATAAAACACAGCTCAGCTGCATCATGGACGGTAGGTTTTCCTACAAAGTTAACTCAGCCTCCATTGATTTTCACATCAAATTAGCATGTTAATAAAATAAGCTATCATGGCTTATACTTGCATATCTAAACAGAATCATGAAAGCCTGTTGGTAGAGTCAGGCACACGAGTCCGTTTGAGTGTGTGCGCCGGTGTCTGAATGCTCACTCACTCACTGCTTGCTTTGTAGCTAACTGTCCCTGCTATTAGGCTACTAGCTTTCATTGTTATGGATCTAAAGTTAGCTAAAGCTAACTTTCATAACACAGCTTTTCTTTACTTCTCACTTAACTAACACAATAGAGAAACAGACCGTATAGTACAGCACAAACAACACAAATGATCAATACTTACATATATGTTCACTTGTAGTATTATAATAATTGAAATGCTGGTTCTTCTGGGGGTCTTCTGTCCACGCTCAGCTACCGCACCGCAGCTGCCTGCACTGTACAATCGCTGGAGGACTGGGCTGTAACTCAAAAACTGAGTAGCCAATGGGGACGCACCCCTGAAAGTCCCGCCCACCTGGGAGGTTTGTGTCAGAATCTCAATCAAAAAGTGAAGGAGCGAGAGCAAAAGTCTGATCATTGAGAAAGAAGAAACAAGAACTGCAAACAAAAACCTATGTTAAAACAAAGAAAAAATACTTATAGTTTACATGATTACACAAATGATTTGTTTGCAACTTATAGTTTTATTTTTTAAATTTATTTTATTTTGCTTGACTCAGTTTTTTTCTTCTTTTAAACTCATAGTTTTCCTTTATTCTGAGAAAGTGTTGCTTTATCTTTATGATACAAAACTAATCCCATATATCATCCCCACAGCACCCCCCATTTGAAACATGTTCCCACGGCTATGATCACGATGTTCCGCTGTAACAGTGGTGGACTCATCAGAACAGAGTGGGCGAGCTGTCCAATCAGAGCACAGTGGGCTCATAGGGAGGGAGGGGGGGGGGGCAGGAGCTCCAACAAGCCGTTTAGGACAGAGAGTGAATACACATACT